>NW_027675173.1:0-68419 GCF_904066995.2 Poecilia reticulata | reverse complement strand
AGCTCTGTGGACGTGATGCTAGCAAAGCTAGCTGTATTGACTGAGACACAAGTTGCATCTGCGATGACTGACATGTCGCATATATGGGACAACGCTTGTAACCAAAGTGCAATATTGTAATATGACATTCAAGGACGATCCGATTCTTCTGGACGGATCTTGACTAAGTCCTCTAGTGGTGAAGCCTCACTGAGAGCCGTTCTTTGTTCTTGTAATGCTCTGCGTACACTGCAGTAGCTATTTTATTTCATTAAAATATATTTATATTTAATTGGTGAATAAATAAAACAAGAACGTAGGAACACAGAGCATGCTCATTGCTCTGTTTTCGTCACCTGTCATGGTGGCAGACGTTGCAGCAGGAGGGAGGAAAACAGTCACGGTGGACAGTGTTCATAGTTGAGCGTTGTTAATTGCTATGTTTAATGGTGCAGACAATTATTATTTCTGACATTGGCAATAAGGGCAACCGCACAGGGCGTTATTTTTTTAGGGATGGCAGGAGACCTCTGTGTATTGTGGCACAGAGATGAAAGCAAAACAGAATGAAGAAGAGTTTGAATTGTCACTGGTTAAATTTATTTCAGCTCTAAGTATTTAATACCTAGGTGTTTTTATGGGAAAGTGAATCTTTCAGATCAATTTGAGAAGCAGTTTTGATAGGTGCACTTAATTTTATTGTCATGTAGCACGGGGTGCTGGTTTTGATTTGGTCTTGGATTCGGTGGTCCAGACTACAACTCTGCTACGAGGCTCCTTGGTTCCATGTCCTCCTCTGCCAGTTGGATTTCTTTCAAAATAAATGTGTGGCAAAAAAAGTGAAGTTCATGTTATGTTAGGACAGGAGACAAGATGTTTCCATCCCTGAAATGATGATGCATAGAATCATATATCCAAGTCTAAACTATGTTACAGAGTAAACGTAATAAAAACATGCTTTATCTGTGGCATATCAGTACACTTAATGATATTAGTGATTAGGTAATGCATTCAGCAAGTACTTTTACTTTTAATACTTAAGTATTTTTAAAAACCAGTACTTTTTTTACTTTTACTTAAGTAAAATGTTAATGTGGTACTTTGACTTTTACTTGAGTATATTTTTGTCTGTGTATTTGTACTTTTACTTAAGTACATTTTTTGAGTAGTTTCTCCACCACTGACAATTACTATAAGGATGCCAAAATTTCTATGTAAATTAGGGGTAGTAATGCCATTGTTGAAACCTGCCAACACACACCAGTAGAGCTGAGACTCTATAAAAAGGTGATGTTGGAAGGGAAAGACAGAGAGATTTTGGATATGTACTGTTGAAACTGTAAGGCGTATTTTCCTGTGGATGTGTGAATAAATCTCTCTTCCGTCGGCCGAAGCAATTAAAATCGAATCCAGTGTGCATTATTTCTTATACTTAAAGTATTGCAAGGGTTAGCCACCTTTCTATTCTCCAATACAGGATTTATAATAGGTCTCCAAACACAAGATAACATCAGGAGGACACTTCACATTGTAGATCATATTAAAAATATAAAAACTAAAGCTATTTTAATTAGTCTCGATGCAGAGAAAGCTTTTGACTGTGTAAACTGGAACTTCTTATATAAAGTATGAAATTTTGGTTTTAATAAAACAGCTGTACAATTTGTGAGGTCCTTGTACCTATCACCAATGGCCAGAATCAAGATCAATGGAAATCTATCTGATACCATAAATTAGAGCGCTCTACACGTCAGGGTTGTTGTTTATCACCAATATTATTTTCAATTTATATTGAAGCACTGGCACAATATATAAAGCAATACGAGAATCTCAAGGGTATTGATATACATGATGAGTCTCATGTAATAGGTTTGTCTGCAGATTATCCACCAGGTTTTCTTTCAGAATGGTCCTGCATTTGGCTCCATTTATCTTCCCATCAATTTTAACCATCTTCCCTGTCCCTGCTGGTGAAAAGCAGGTCCGAACCATGATGCTGCCACCACCATGTTTGACAGTGGGAATAGTGTGTTTAGGGTGATGAGCTTTGTTGCTTTTAAGCCAAACATACCGTTTTGCATTGTGGTCAAAAAGTTTGATTTTTGCTTCATCTGACCACAGCTCCTTCTTCCACATGTTTGCTGCGTCTCCCAGGTGGCTTGTGGCAAACTTTAAATGAGACTTTTTTTGAATATCTTTCAGAAATGGCTTTCTTCTTATTGCTCTTCCATAAAGGCCAGATTTGTGCAGTGTACCACTGATTTCCTATGGACAGACTCTCCCACCTCAGCTGTAGATCTCTGCAGTTCATCCACAGTGATCATGGGCCTGTTGGCTGGATCTCTGATCAGTCTTCTCCTTGTTCAAGATGAAAGTTTAGAGCAGGGGTCCGCAAACTACGGCCCGCGGGCCGGATCTGGCCCTCCACATTTGGTCCGGCCCCCTGAACAATACCAGAGAGCATTCAGATTTTTTTTCATTTACCGTATTTTCTGGACAAAAAACAGTTTATATGTGGATTTTTCTTCAACCACCAGGGACTCTTTAGCAGGAAGTGAATCATTGGAAGTCTGGTTACTTGCGCGCCAACATTGAACCACAAACAGCAAAATGAGTCAGAAACAGATCAGACGTCTTTGGAAAGTTTCTTTGCAAAGGAGAAAAGGCCCAGAGAAGAGACAGGAGGATGAATTTATCCCGGACCGGTAGGTGAGTCCCACATTACAAGCCGCTCTGCATAACATGCGGCGACCGACTGCTAATGAGGCAATGAAGCTTCAAGCTGCTTTGCCACATAGAGACCAAGCAGGCTGTGGATATAAGCAACACTTAGGGTGTCATTGTCTCTCGTCACTCCCAGATGGGACCGTCTCGAAGGGATATATAAACGTTACCATAGCGACCAGAGTTAGAGCGTTTGGGCAGTGGTCGAGAGGAGATGAGTAGAGCTTGTGAGTCTTAAGTCTGGTTTAGACGGCAAGATTGTCAGCCGATTCTCCAAACCTCTGTGACCACAGAGCTGATAAAGTCCAACAGGTTCGATGGTTCGTGTTCAGCCACACGGCACGAACCGATTCCAGTCACAAACATCCCGATTCCATAGGATAATCCAGTAAAACCCCAACATAGTGGGAATTTAGAATAACCAAACACGGATGACGATATAGAAGCAATAGTGATAGTTTGTGGAATCATTTTAAGAGATAAAAGACGCAACAAAAAGAAAAGACAGTGGATGAAAGACGACGGGAGCAGCCGCTCTATTTGCTGCACTATGATTTGGAGGTGACTGTGTTTTCATAGTTAACATTTTTAACTGAATAAACATAAACATATGTAATAATGACCTTTACATATAATAATAAACATTTCCACATATCATCTCCGATGTCCACCGGACTCTCAGTTGCGCGATATGTCAGCTGTTTGGGATTCCCCTCTGCTCTGACGTCACCGCGCTTTCTGATTGGCTCCCTGTCACATTCAGCAGGTTGTATTCTCGTTCCCAGTCAGGGAAAAACCCACAGGCTGCGATAAAAGGGCAAAGACACCTCAAACAGGGCATATTCAGGATTTAGCGGGAACACCACTAGCCTTAGCCAAGATGCTTTATCTGACTGTTCATCCCCCTCCCTCCCCCAGGGCTGCAACAAAATTCCCAAGTCTTGACTGGTCCGCGGTAATAAAAGGTTCGGGACCATTGGGTTAGCACATGCTAGTAGCAACACGAAGGATCAGCACTTTTACTGTTACAGTTACCGTTCGGAAATTACCGTAATCAGTTCTGTTAAATCTAAACGTGGCAACTTTTTCTTTTTCAACCCTAATAAATGTGATATTCAATTGACCTGTTATGACTCAGATTTTGGCTGTCCGCCCCTCTGCTGCTGCTGCATTGTTGTGGAAAACCGGCAGAGATATCTGCTGCTTATATGTTTTATGTTTACTGGTTTAAAAAACAAAAAAAGCTTTGAGGTTGTGGCTTATAGTCCAGTGCGGCTCATAGTTCGGAAAATACGGACTATAATCCTTCCTGGATTTATTCTGTGAAGAACCCAGAGAGGATTATTTGGTTATTATTTATTTCCTGACTTGTTCTGTGAAGAACCCAGAGAATGTTATTTGATTGTGCCTTCTTGAAAACAATATATTTTTACATTTAGGTACTCCTGCAATTGTCACACTTTTTCTGTTACAAACTGACTCTGGCTCCACGATGTTCTCTGTGCGTAAAGTTGAAACTGTCTGAGCACCAAGTGGTCAGCTGATCACATTCTGGACAGAAACCAGCGAACTGCTCTCTGTTCTCATCAAGACGAGGTGAGGAGGGAATCTGACATATTAACTCAGTTAAGTTTTTACTGGTTTTGTTTTTAAAACACCATTAACTAAGCAGTAACTATATATTGTATATTTGGCGTTTGTCATCTCATGTGTGATTAATTGGAGCGTAACGGTGGAGCATTTATTGCCCAGCACACTGCGCTTGTTTCTAACGGATCTGCTCTTTAATTTCTTTCCTCTCTCAACAGTCAGCTGTTATTCCTCTATTTAAACTACAATAAGTAGATCATAACATTCTCTAGCTTTTCTCTATGTGCTCCAAACTCATTAAATGTAAACTCATTAGAAGCCTCAGCCACCATCAGGCAAATAATTCTGGTCCGACCCGAACTATTGTTACCTGTCCAAACAGAGCTTCCTAACCAAGGTGTCCATAACTCTTCAACACGCTGTCAGCTCCCAGTCAGAAAGATGCATTTAGTTCAGTGTCCATGAGATGATATTCAGAAAGGATCTTTTATTTGATTGATTTTAGTTTCCTCTGTGATGAACTCTTAGCGTAAAGTCCATCATGTCTCCATGTGCTCCAGTCAAAGGTGTTAATTATAACATGTCAAATGACAGAGGGGCTTAAAAATAACCAAATATTCAGTTTGGTTATTTTTAAAATTATATATATATAATATATATATGCACAGACACATTTAAAATTTTGCCCCCAGAGGTAGTCCTGGGCCCCCCAACTTTAAAAGTCTAGCTCTGCCACTGGCAGCGACAGCATTACACGTTTTCGATGTGTACCGTTACTGTGTAAACGCAGATCGTAATTAGAACGTTGTTGTGTAAACGCCCCCTAAATTTGCAGTACCGTAATTCCGCCACACGTAGCGCTATCTGAAAAATTCCAGTGGTTTCTGAAAGGGGAGGCGTTGCACTTTCCAGCAAATATCGGTGCAGTATTAACTGCAACTTCACAGCTGCAGCTGCAGAGTGCAATTAATCCGGAGGGCTGTCCTTTAATAGACAGTAAATTGCGAAAATAACTTGCTGGATATTGAAAGTTCCGGTTGTTATGGATACATGGGTAAGTATATCATCTCACAGGACATTTAAAGAACTACTTACAATTAAAATAAGGAAGATTTATTTAGTCAGACATTTGAAACTTAGGTGTAAAGAGCTCCGTCTGGGGGCCAGACTTTCAAGCAAAGCGAGCATTGGACCAAACGGCCCGCCTCAACTAAACTGTAGGTAATAGAGATGTCTGCCAATCAGAATTCTAGCTCCTGTGTTCTTGACCAATGACTGTAAGACGGTTTGTAGAAAAGCAAGTGCATGCGTTCGGTTCGGCGGTTAAATGCGATATGAAAGAAGATGGAGTTTGTCTGACCCGGTAAAGAAACACGTTTAGTTGGGAAAAGAATTAAAAATTAAAGCTCCGCGGAGCATCGAGCGGCCCTCGCAGCCAAGCGCCGCTCGGCCTATAGCCACCGCGTGGTCCCAGCACCGCCTTCCCCCAGCCACCGCTGATGCTCTGACGGAGCAGCCGAACCCGCCCTCCTTGAATTACTCAGTGTGTCATGTTTGGCTTTGCTCACAGAAAAAGCACAAAAATCTGTTAAGGATTGGCTGCAGCATGTAGATCAGGGGTCACCAACCTTTTTGAAACTGAGAGCTACTTCGAGGCTACCGAGTCATATAAAGACTACCAGTTTTACACGCTCTTCTGAAATAACAAATTAACTCAGTTTACCTTAGACATTATCATTAATGATTCTCATCTATGGGTAGAAACCAATCACGTTAATGATTTCTCACAATAATTAGCATTGAAAACTCGGTGGGAAACAGATATCAATATTCAGCACTTTATCTCTTAATCTCAGTAATTGGGTGATTCTATTTTTGTGGCAACATTTCGGCCTCAGGATTTTTGAAAAAATATATTGTTTTAAGTTTTACATATTTTGTTACAACACTGACATGTTTAACAATAAGAAATTAATATTGGGCAAGCTCAGGATTAGATAAATTAATAATTATATGTGGGGGGGTTTCACCATTGTCTCTCAATGTGTTCCACCCTGTTACAAAGAGTGTGTCCCTTTTACTATATAATATGTTTTATTCTAGAAAGTGTAACATATCATGAAGTTACAAATCATTTCTGACTGTATTGTAAAGAAAAATCTGTTTTTTAATTCATTATAACTGACAGCATTGAAAATATTGGTAATTTTAAAAACTCATACCAATATTTGCATTTATTGGTCTACAACACCCAACATGGCTCAGAAAAATCCACAGTACTTAATGTTTTGTAACAATATTTAATTAAAATGTGTGGAATGGAACATAACATGGTGGATTGTCCCATAACAGGGTGGAAAATCAAAGTCTTTGATTTTAAAATCTGATAATTTTTATTATTAGTTGCAGGATTGGCTTTTTCAAGTCAAAGTATAGGTAGAGTACTTGTCCTGGCTCCGTATTCCTATGAAGAAACATGCTCAGATAATTCTATATGACTTAAAAATTATTTCTTTTCACCCTAATTTTCTTCCTTATTTGTTCATGAACATAACAGGTGAACATAAGGGTGGAACTTTCTAACTAATTTACCTGTAGTCTTTGTGGTCAACATTTAGCTAGCTAACTTCAAACACAATAACAAACTTAATGACTAAATCTAAAATTGTTTTTAAATTCTACTGAATAAACATTTCTCACAATCTTCTTAACAGGGAGGAACATAACAGATGAAACTTTCTAACTAATCTAACCTTAGCTCTATGTGGTCAACATTTAGCTAGCTAACCATCAACAGAAACAATCCATAACCCATGGGATTCAGTGTTCTAAATGGCCTTTTTTATTAATTGATTTACCTTTATATTCTTAAAAAAAAACAGAATATTCTTATGTCAACATTTTTAGACAACCTTAACTTGTCAATTACACGTATTGTCATTGACATACTGACATTGCATTTGGGCCAAATCACACAAAAAAAGAAAATTGAGTAGAAAAAGTTTGTTTTGTCACTGTGAAACCCACAAATATGTATAAAATTACGTTTATGGTAGAATCTAAAGTAATCTATATTTCAAAATTATATGTACAAATATAGCAAGCAACTCATTAATAAATATACAATAAAATGTAGTAATCCATTCGTTCCTGTGCTACAATTACAAAATATCAAATCAAGATTCCAAAAATTATAACTTTCCTAAATATTTAAATCTGGCAATACTTCCGACAATTTAACACACTATAAATTTCAAATCAATATGAAAAAACAGAAACAACTCATTTACAGTTTAAATGTCATGAGGAAATCTATTACGCTGCACTGGGACACATGAAATTGAACATGTCAGTCAACAAAAAGGTGTGTAAACAAAATAATATTAAAAGCATTTGTTTATATTTGAATAATGGCAAACATCTTAATCCATCCATCCATCCATTTATCTGCACCCTTGTCCCTTAGTGGCAGGGAGGTTGCTGGTGCCATCTCCAGCTGGCGTGAAACATCTAAATGTATAATTAAAATACTTTGTTGTACAATTTGGCACATTTACAAAAAATAATTGTAAGCAAAACATGGGACATGGAATGTGCCGCAAAAAAGAATCACTTACATTTTTAAATAAATCTTATCACATTTGAACTGACAAAATCTGCTGCATTTTTACAAAATTGTAACTGTTACATGTCATGAATACACTTTTAAATTGAACACAATTCCTCAATATTTTAATTAAACTTTGCCATACACTGCCATTTGCCACTGACATCTGGTATTGGTATCCTTATTAGTGAGAAGACTGGCATTGCATGCTGTTCACCAGTACTCCATAATCTGGTGTGTAACTTGAAACTGCAACGTGAGTGCATCTTTCAGATGTGCATCAGTGAGACATGTCTGTGTTTGTTCTTGATGAATTCATGTCAGAAAACACTGATTCACAGAGATCGGTTGAACCAAACAGCTGGTAACCTTCATAGCTGCTGTGCATACACCACTGCACCATCAATTTTACTGCTTCAATACCAGCGGGATCTAGTTTAAATTGTATGTTTTAAGTTTTTTTATTGTTGTGTTTAATGTACAGCACTTTTATCAGCTGTGGTTGTTTAAAGTGCTTGTAAATAAAGTTGGTTTGGTTTGATTCCACTTAACTACAGGGCTAAGTGGAATCAAGTTATAATGTAGCTGTCACATTCAGTCTTCAGTTGTTTCAGTGGCTACCTGTATTAGCTGTTGCAGATTTCCTGCGTGTTGCCCGTACTGGACTGTTTTGAGCTTCTCTTTATTAAATTATAATAAACATCATCATCATCACCTGGTCTCAGTGTTCATCCTCACCACCAACAACCACAAATCATGACAGTTTAAGTTTTGGGAGAATGTATGTGCATCTGAACAGCTTCATTGATACTTATCTTGTCACTTGTGTTGACATTAGCTACATTGTGTTTACAGCAGCGCTCCCTGCTGCAGCCCACAACATCTCATGCAGATTAGCCAATGTAGAGATAAGATACAGCTGTTTGATTAACCTAGGGATGAAGGAGTCAAGTTATAATCAATCTTTAGAGGATCACCACAGTCGATCATAGAAAATCTGGTGCAAATTGGATGAAGCCTGGTTGATTTAGAGATGATCGTAGACATGGCTAGCATTGCTATTTGCTAATAAGGAACGTCCACATGCTTCAGCTAGCAGCCAACATACACAGAGTTCATCATCATGTCATTTTATATAATTTGCACAGCACTGAACCCATTTGAGTCAGAGTAAAAGAAAGACTTCCGGCAGACAAAAACAGGTGACTTCCTGTTGAGGGGGGCGTGGCTAGGTGATGTCATCATATGACCTTGTGAATGTGATCAAGGCTGGCCAATAATGAGACATGGAAAGTCTGATGAAGTTGTCACTTTCCTGTAGAAGTTATTGCATTTTAGTATTCATGGCACAAAGCCAAAGTTGACACTTAGCCACGCCCACATGCTTTGATGTACGAGAATTCTTTGATAACTTTCACCTTCAATGTCTTAAGTGTGTGCTGAGCGAGTTTGAAGTCTGTATCTCAAAAGCTGTAGAGGAGTTCGATCAGATGCGACGTCTATGAAAAACCGGAAATGGCGGCTTTGATCCAAAATGGCCGACTTCCTGTTGGGTTTGGACCATGGCTCCAAGAGACTTTTTGTACATCCTGACAAGATACACATGTGTACCAAGTTTCATAATTCTAGGTTAAAGCATGGCTTGGGGCTGATGATTTAAACTCTTCTAGGGGCGCTGTTGAGACATTAGGCCACGCCCACCAAATATTGCACTGGATTACTGTCCGGAGTTGGATAAGGATCATCTCAGTGAGTTTGGTGCAGCTGGACTCACAATTGTGGAATTAACAGCCAAACGTATGGACACGGCGTTACAGGTATATTCGCCACGCCGCCACGCCCACCTGCTGCATCCAAAACAAACAGCGTTGGAAACCATAACACACCAACATGTCTTCTGTTGTGGACACAGTTTCATGTTGATTAGGTTAAAGAGGTCAGATAGGGACCGATCACAATAAAACATGACACTTCCTGTTCTAAGGGGCGTGGCTTATGTATCTCAAAATTCACAATTGGGTCTGTAGGCATCCAAAGGTGATCACACACAGAAAGTTTGGTGGCTCTGTGAGTTCTTTGTAGGAGATATAACTGTTATTATTTTATGGTGAGTCAGTGAACTTTGACCCCTAGTATCACCCCTTCAGCATGCACGAAAACTCACCGTTTGATAACTTTTAATCGGCATGCCTTCTGAACCAACTGACCAAGTTTGAAGCCGATCCATCAAAAGCCCTAGGAGGAGTTCGATCAAATGCGAAGGCTATAAACGGCCAAAATGGGGTAAATTGCAAATTCAATCCAAAATGGCCGACTTCCTGTTTGACATACACTATAGAACAATTATAAATTCTGAGTGTCTTGGGAGTTCTACAATGTACCAATTTCAAGTCTCTACAATAAAGTAACTGAATAGGAAAGGGTCTTTGAAATTTCTAGGGGGCGCTGTTGAGCCATTTTTTTGCGATTTTTGCGTAGACCTTAAAATACGTAAATTTTCACAGTCTCTATGGGCCCACCAATTTTGGTGAGTTTTTGAATATGTTAAAGCCCCCAAAAAGGCAATTCATTTGAGGCGAGAAAAAAAAAAATAAAAAATAATTAAAGCTCCGCGGAGCATCGAGCGGCCCGAGCAGCCAAGCGCCGCTCGGCCTATAGCCACCGCGTGGTTCCAGCACCGCCTTCCCACAGCCACCGCCGATGCTCTGACGGAGCAGCCGAACCGACCCTCCTTGAATTACTCAGTGTGTCATGTTTGGCATTGCTCACAGACAATGCACAAAAATACGTTGCAGATTGGCTGCAGCAAGTAGATCAGGGGTCACCAACCTTTTTGAAACTGAGAGCTACTTCATGGGTACTGAGTCATACAATGGGCTACCAGTTTGCCACTCTCTTCTGAAATAACAAATTTACTCAGTTTGCCGTTAGTTATATATTATCAATAATGATTAATGATACTTATCCATGAGAATACTCATCCATGAGAAGCACTGATCACGTTAATTATCTCACAATAATTAGCAATGAAAACAAGGTGGGAAACAAATATCAATATTCAGCACTTTATCTCTTTAATCTCAGTAATTGGGTGATTCTTTTTTTGCGGCAAAATTTCGGCCTCAGGATTTTTGAAAAAAAAGTATTTTAAGTGTGAATATTTTGTTACAACACTGACATGTTTAACAATAAGAAATTAATAATGGGCAAGCACAGGATTGGATAAATTAATTATTACATGTGGGTTTTTCCACCATTGTCTCTGAATGTGTTCCACCCTTTTATGAACATTACATATGGACCACAAATAGTTAAACATTTAAATTGAAAAAATAATGAATTTTTCTTAGAAAGTGTGTCCCTTTTACTACATGTTTTTTTATTGAAATTGTCACACATCATGAAGTTACAAATCATTTATGACTGTATTGTAAAGAAAACCCTGTTTTTTTACTCATTATTACTGACATCATAGAATATATTGGTAATTTCAAAAACTTAGACCAATATTTGCAATTATTGGTCTTCAACTCCCAACATGGCTCAGAAAAATCCACAGTACTTAATGTTTCTGTAACAATATTTAATAAAAACATGTGTGGAATGGAACATAACATGGTGGATTGTCCCATAACAGGGTGGAAAATAAAAGTATTTGATTCTAAAATCTGATGATTTTCATTATTAGTTGAAGGATTCCTAACAGGGTGGAACTTTAAGCTTTACATATACAGGTTTAACATATTTAAGATAAGAAAAAGTACAGAGACGGTGATTGTTGAAGCTCACTTTGTTTTCCATGGTTGAACTCACATCAAAACCAATTGATGTCACTTACATTAAATGGTTTTTAAGGAATTTTAGACTTTTTGAATGCAGAAATGAAACATCCTAACAGGGTGGAAAGTTAGTACTGGCACATGTATAAGATGAAGAAAATATCAAATGAGAAAATGGTTTCAGTAGATTAAATTGCATATTAAAATAAGGTGTACTCCAGTCAATCAACTTATTGAAGAAAAACATAAATATAAATATATTTTATAGTTTAAATGTCATGAGGAAGTCTATTACGCTGCACTGGTCAAACATGAAATTGAACATGTTCGTCAACAAAAGGTGTGTAAAGAACAAAATATTTGAAAGGCATTTCGTTTATATTTGAATAATGACAAACATCTAAATGTATAATTAAAATACTTTGTTGTAAATATTTGGCACATTTTACAAAAATTAATAGTAAGCAAAACATGGGGACATGGAATGTTGCCACAAAACAATCACCCAACTGTTACATTTTTAGATAACCACTTACATCTCTACATTTCATAGGAAAAATATCCAATTTTCACTAGCCACTCAAACAATTTTTTCAACAAATCATGAACTATGTTGCACCATGCTTCAAAAAGTTATCAATTATGTAATGTTAAAGAAAAATCAACTTACATATTTAAAAAAAAATCTTGTCACATTTTGAACTCATGACCAAATCTGCTGCATTTTTAATAAAATTGTAACTGTTATATGTCATGAACACACTTTTAAATTGAACACAAGCTAGCTAACCTTCAACAGAATAACAAACCTTTAATGACTAAATCTAACATTATGCTTTTTAAATTTTACTGAATAAACATTTTTCACAATCTTTCCTAACAATCTTTCCACTGTCCAACGGCGCAACAAGTAACCAAGCAGAAGGAGCATCGTGACTGTTTTTATCCTCCCTCCCACTGCAATGTTTGCCATTATATAGGAGACGAAATCAATTAGCAATGAGCATGCTATGTGTTCATACGTTCAACTTTTACTTATTCAGCGATTAAATAAATGTGTGTGCATATATATATATATATATATATAATATATATATATATATTATATATATATATATATATATATATATATATAAACAAATAAGGGCTCTAAGTGAGGCTTCAGTCCTTAGGAATTAGTAAAGATCCGTCCAGAAGAATCAGATCGTTCCTGAATGTTATATCACTATATTGCAGACTTTGGTCACAGCGTTGTCCCATATATGCGACACCTCAGTCAACACCGTATAATTCAGCGCATAGTGACAACTTTTTTTAATCAGATGCAACATGTGTGTCTGTACAGCTAGCTTAGCTAGCATCACGTCCACAGATATTACCTTTCTTCCTTCCAAGTGACGCTAAAAGTTGGACGAAGTCCCCGCCGTCTGTGAAAGCGAAGCGCTGCTGATTTTACATGTCGCCAGTTATTTTGATTTATGCAGCGCTTTTATATTACTGATGATTAGGCAGCTTCACCCGCTCAGAGGAAACCACTGCGCATGTCTTGGAGCTCCGCGTGCGAGTAAAGGTGGAGCCGATGGGTAACAACAGACACTACGTCACGTTATTGCTGGGATTTTACGGCGCCACCTTAAATCCCTTAACTTCACATTTTAACGGAAGAAAAGAGCAACGCGACTTGGATGTAACGAGTAACGAGACAGTTTTGTAGAAATGTAGTGAAGTAGAAAGTACAGATACTTACTGTAAAATGTAGTGGAGTAAAAGTAGAAAGAACCCATTATTAAATCTGCTTAAGTAAAGTACAGAAAACGAAAACTCTACTTAAGTACAGTACTTCCCACCACTGTTTACAGCAGCGCTCCCTGCTGCAGTCTGCAACATCTCATGCAGATTAGCCAATGTAGAGAGGAGATATAGCTATTTGATTAACCGAAGGGGGGAAGTGGAGTCAAGTTATAATCTAATGCTATTGGGGTCTTTAGAGGTTCACTGAAGTCAGCCATAAATATCTGGTGGAAATCACATGAAGCCTGGTTGATTTAGAGACGATCGTAGACATGGCTGGTATTGCTATTTGCTAATAAGGCACGCCCACATGCTTCAGCTAGCAGCCGAAGCATGTGGCTTCGGCTGCTAGCTGAAGCCACATGTTTCAGCTAGCATGTGCTGAAGAATGCTAGCTGAAGCCACATGCTTCAGCACGCTTCAGCTGAAGCACACTTGAAATCAGCAGTTGGAAACGGGGGGTGACATCACCATTAGAGATGGGGTTTTTTTTACTGAGTAAAAAACTCAGTAAAAAACTGAGTTTTTTACTCAGTTTTTTACTCAATAAAAAACTGAGTCTTTTACACAGACTCAGTTTGTGTTTTACACAAAATTAGTCTGTGTAAAACACAGACTCAAAACTGAGTCTGTGTAAAACTGTTTTACACAGAGTTGATCATCATGTCATTTTATATCAATTTGCACAGCATTGAACCCATTTGAGTCAGAGTAAATGTAAGACTACAGAGATGGTGACAGTTGAAGCTCACTTTGCTTTCCATGGTTGAATTCACATCAAAATCAATTGATGTCACATACATTAAATGGATTTTGTGGAATTTTAGACTTTTTGAAGGCAGAAATGAAACATCATAACAGGGTGGAAAGTTAGTACTGGGACATGTATAATATGAAGAAAATATCAAATGTGAAAATAGTTTCAGTAGATTAAATTACATATTAAAATAAGGTGTAGTCCAGTCAATCAGCTTGTTGAAGAAAAAAATAAATATAAATATATTTTATAGTTTAAATGTCATGAGGAAGTCTATTACGCTGCACTGGGGACACATGAAATTGAACATGTCCAGCAACAAAAAGGTGTGTAAAGATCAAAATAATATTTACAAGGCATTTTGTTTATATTTGAATAATGGTAAACATCTAAATCCATCCTTCCTTTTTCCTGCACCCTTGTCCCTTAGTGGGGTCGGGAGGGTTGCTGGTGCCCATCTCCAGCTGGCGTGCAAACATCTAAATGTATAATTAAAAAACTTTGTTGTTCAGTTGTTTCAGTGGCTACCTGTATTAGCTGTGTGCAAGAATTCCTGCCGGTGTTGCCCGTACTGGATTGTGTTTGAGCTTCTCTTTATTAAATTATAATAAACATCATCATCGTCATCATCATCACCTGGGTTTCAGTGTTCATCCTCACAATCAACCACAAATCATGACAGTTTAAGTTTTGGGAGAATGTTTGTGCATCTGAACAGCTTGATTGATACTTTATCTTGTCACTTGTGTTGAAATTAGCTACATTGTGTTTACAGCAGCGCTCCCTGCTGCAGCCCACAACATCTCATGCAGATTAGCCAATGTAGAGATAAGATACAGCTGTTTGATTAACCTAAGGAGTGAAGTGAAGTCAAGTTATAATCCAATCTTTAGAGGATCACCACAGTCGATCATAGAAAATCTGGTGCAAATTGGATGAAGCCTGGTTGATTTAGAGATGATCGTAGACATGGCTAGCATTGCTATTTGCTAATAAGGCACGCCCACATGCTTCAGCTAGCAGCCAACATACACAGAGTTCATCATCATGTCATTTTATATCAATTTGCACAGCACTGAACCCATTTGAGTAGAGTAAAAGAAGACTTCCGGCAGACAAAAACAGGTGACTTCCTGTTGGAGGGGGCGTGGCTAAGGTGATGTCATCATATGACCTTGTGAATGTGATCAAGGCTGGCCAATAATGAGACATGGAAAGTCTGATGAAGTTGTCACTTTTCCTGTAGAAGTTATTGCATTTTAGTATTTCATGGCACAAAGCCAAAGTTTGACACTTAGCCACGCCCACATGCTTTGATGTACGAGAATTCTTTTGATAACTTTTCATCTTCAATGTCTTAAGTGTGTGCTGAGCGAGTTTGAAGTCTGTATCTCAAAAGCTGTAGGAGGAGTTCGATCAGATGCGACGTCTATGAAAAACCGGAAATGGCGGCTTTGATCCAAAATGGCCGACTTCCTGTTGGGTTTGGACCATGGCTCCAAGAGACTTTTTTGTACATCCTGACAAGATACACATGTGTACCAAGTTTCATAATTCTAGGTTAAAGCATGGCTTGGGGCTGATGATTTAAACTCTTCTAGGGGGCGCTGTTGAGACATTAGGCCACGCCCACCAAATATTGCACTGGATTACTGTCCGGAGGTGGATAAGGATCGATCTCAGTGAGTTTGGTGCAGCTGGACTCACAATTGTGGAATTAACAGCCAAACGTATGGACACGGCGTTACAGGTATATTCGCCACGCCGCCACGCACACCTGCTGCATCCAAAACAAACAGCGTTGGAAACCATAACACACCAACATGTCTTCTGTTTGTGGACACAGTTTCATGTTGATTAGGTTAAAGAGGTCAGATAGGGACCGATCACAATAAAACATGACACTTCCTGTTCTAAGGGGGCGTGGCTTATGTGATCTCAAAATTTCACAATTGGGTCTTGTAGGGCATCCAAAGGTGATCACACACAGAAAGGTTGGTGGCTCTGTGAGTTTCTTTGTAGGAGATATAACTGTTTATTATTTTATGGTGAGTCAGTGAACTTTGACCCCTAGTATCACCCCTTCAGCATGCACGAAAACTCACCGTTTTGATAACTTTTAATCGGGCATGCCTTCTGAACAAACTGACCAAGTTTGAAGCCGATCCATCAAAAGCCCTAGGAGGAGTTCGATCAAATGCGAAGGCTATAAACGGCCAAAATGGGGTGAAATTTGCAAATTCAATCCAAAATGGCCGACTTCCTGTTTGACATGCACTATGAGAACAATTATAAATTCTGAGTGGCTTGGGGAGTTCTACAAGTGTACCGAATTTCAAGTCTCAACAATAAAGTAACTGAATAGGAAAGGGTCTTTTGAAATTTTCTAGGGGCGCCGTTGAGCCAATTTTTTGCGATTTTTGCGCGGACCTTAAAATACGTAAATTTTTCACAGTCTCTATGGGCCTACCAATTTTGGTGATTTTTGAATATGTTAAAGCCCCCAAAAAGGCAATTCATTTGAGCGAGAAAAAAAAAAAAAAAAAAAAAAAATAAACATTTGAAAAACAATAGGCCTTCGCAGCGCTTAGCTGCTCGGGCCTAATAATTAAAGCTCCGCGGAGCCTCAAGCGGCCCGAGCAGCCAAGCGCCGCTCCGGCCTATAGCCACCGCGGGGGACCCAGCACCGCCGCCCGCCTGCCACCGCGTACCCTTTCGCACAGTTGAGGCGCGCGTCCGCCAGGCACTTCGCGCCGTTCACTTCGGCATGGGTCCTTGGCGACACACCACAAATTTGGTGCAGATCGGTCGATGTAGAGAGGAGATATTGATGATGGGATATCTAGGGGGCGCTGTAGAGTAAAATCACAATTCAAACCTTGGGCTCTTTAGCATTGACACAGGTCAAACGTATCCAGTTTGGTCCAATCGGAAGATGCGTGTGTGATTCAGAGACAGTTTATGCATATGGCGAAGGACAGACAGTTGGCCACGCCCCCATGAGTCAGAGTTCATCATCACAGTTCATCATCAGGTCATATTATGTCAGGTGGTAGAAGATTAATTCCATATGTATTACTCAGTAAAAATAAGACATACAGTAGAAAAAACAGCTGAATTCCTTTAAAAGTGGGCGGAGCTAAGGTTCGTCATCATCTGACCATGAGAATGTAATGAGGGTTGGTCAGTAGTGAGACATAGGAAGTCTGAAGCAGCTGTCACCTTTATGTGAAGTTATGTCACTTTGATGTTTTATGGCGAATAGTCAAAGTTTGCACTTAGCCACGCCCACATGCTTTGACATACAAAAATTCCTGTGATAACTTTAGACCTTTAATTCTAACTCTCTGCTGACTGAGTTTGAAGTCTGTATTCAAACGCTGTAGGAGGAGTTCGATCAAATATGACGTCTCTGAAAAACAGCAAATGGCGGCTTTGATCCAAAATGGCCGACTTCCTTTGGGTTTGGACCATGGCTCCAAGAGACTTTTTGTAGGTCTGACAAGATACACAAGTGTACCAAGTTTCATAATTCTAGGTTAAAGAATGGCTTGGGGCTGATTATTTAAAATCTTCAAGGGGGCGCTGTTGAGACATTAGGCCACGCCCACAAAAAATCACACTGGATTCCTGTCGAGGGGCCCACAAGGATCAAACCTAGTGAGTTTGGTGCAGCTGGGCTTTAAACTGTGGAATTCAAGGACAAACGTAAGGAGACGGCGTTAAAGGTCACTTCGCCACGCCACCACGCCCACCTGCTGCATCCAAACCAAACGGGGTTGGACACCCTACACACCAACATGTCTTCTGTCTGTGGACACAGTTTCATGTTGATTAGGTGAAAGGGGTCAGATAGTGAACGTTCGCAGTAAAACATGACACTTCCTGTTCTAAGGGGGCGTGGCTTAGGTAATCTCAAAATTTCACAACTGGGTGTCGTAGGTCATCCAAAGGTGATCACACACAGAAAGTTTGGTGGCTCTGTGAGTTTATTTGTAAGAGATATAACAGTTTATTACATTCTGGTGAGTCGGTGAACTTTGACCCCTGGTACGACCCCTTCAGCATGCTCGAAAACTCACGAATTTGATAACTTTGAATCGGCCATGCCTTATGAACAATCTGACCGAGTTTGAAGCCGATCGATCGAAATCCCTAGGAGGAGTTCGATCAAATGCGACGTCTGTAAACGGCCAAAATGGGCTCAAAATCGGAACTTCAATCCAAAATGGCCGACTTCCTAGGATAGTTGCACTATGACATTAATTGTAAATTCAGAGTGTCTTGGGGAGCTCTACAACTGTACCGAATTTCAAGTCTCTACGATAAAGTAAGTGAATAGAAAAGGGTCTTTTGAAAGTTCTAGGGGCGCCCTTGAGCCGTTTCTTGTGCGATTTTGCGAGGACCTTAAAATACGTAAATTTCAACGGGTCTATGCGCCGCCAAGTTTGGTGAGTTTTTGAATATGATAAAGCCCCCAAAAAGCAATTCATTTGGGGGGCAGAATCGTAATAATAATTAAAGCTCCGCGGAGCCTCAAGCGGCCCGAGCAGCCAAGCGCCGCTCCGGCCTATAGCCACCGCGGGGACCCAGCACCGCCGCCCGCCTGCCACCGCGTACCCTTTCGCACAGTTGAGGCGCGCGTCCGCCAGGCAGTTCGCACCGTTCACTTCGGCATGGTTCCCTGAGGACACACCACAAATTTGGTGCAGATCGGTCGATGTAGAGAGGAGATATTGATGATGGGATAGTCTAGGGGGCGCTGTAGAGTAAAATCACAATTCAAACCTTTTGGGCTCTTTAGCATTGAACACAGGTCAAACGTATCCAGTTTGGTGCCAATCGGAAGATGCGTGTGTGATTCAGAGACAATTGTATGCATATGGCGAAGGACAGCCAGTTGGCCACGCCCCCATGAGTCAGAGTTCATCATCACAGTTCATCATCAGGTCATATTATGTCAGGTGGTAGAAGATTAATTCCATATGTATTACTCAGTAAAAATAAGACATACAGTAGAAAAACAGTTGAATTCCTTTTAAAAGTGGGCGGAGCTAAGGTTACGTCATCATCTGACCATGAGAATGTAATGAGGGTTGGTCAGTAGTGAGACATAGGAAGTCTGAAGCAGCTGTGACCTTGTATGTGGAAGTTATGTCACTTTGATGTTTTATGGCGAATAGTCAAAGTTTTGCACTTAGCCACGCCCACATGCTTTGACATACAAAAATTCCTGTGATAACTTTAGACCTTTAATATCTCAACTCTCTGCTGACTGAGTTTGACGTCTGTATTCAAACGCTGTAGGAGGAGTTCGATCAAATATGACGTCTCTGAAAAACAGCAAATGGCGGCTTTGATCCAAAATGGCCGACTTCCTGTTGGGTTTGGACCATGGCTCCAAGAGACTTTTTTGTAGGTCGTGACAGGATAAACAAGTGTACCAAGTTTCATAATTCTAGGTTAAAGAATGGCTTGGGGCTGATTATTTAAAATCTTCAAGGGGGCGCTGTTGAGACATTAGGCCACGCCCACAAAAAATTACACTGGATTCCTGTCGAGGGGCCCACAAGGATCAAACCTAGTGAGTTTGGTGCAGCTGGGCTTTAAACTGTGGAATTCAAGGCCAAACGTAAGGAGACGGCGTTAAAGGTCACTTCGCCACGCCGCCACGCCCACCTGCTGCATCCAAACCAAACGGGGTTGGACACCCTGACACACCAACATGTCTTCTGTCTGTGGACACAGTTTCATGTTGATTAGGTGAAAGGGGTCAGATAGTGAACGTTCGCAGTAAAACATGACACTTCCTGTTCTAAGGGGGCGTGGCTTAGGTAATCTCAAAATTTCACAACTGGGTGTCGTAGGTCATCCAAAGGTGATCACACACAGAAAGTTTGGTGGCTCTGTGAGTTTATTTGTAAGAGATATAACAGTTTATTACATTCTGGTGAGTCGGTGAACTTTGACCCCTGGACGACCCCTTCACATGCTCGAAAACTCACGAATTTGATAACTTTGAATCGGCCATGCCTTATGAACAATCTGACCGAGTTTGAAGCCGATCGATCGAAATCCCTAGGAGGAGTTCGATCAAATGCGACGTCTGTAAACGGCCAAAATGGGCCAAAATCGGAACTTCAATCCAAAATGGCCGACTTCCTAGGATAGTTGCACTATGACATTAATTGTAAATTCTGAGTGTCTTGGGGAGCTCTACAACTGTACCAAATTTCAAGTCTCTACGATAAAGTAAGTGAATAGAAAAGGGTCTTTTGAAAGTTGCTAGGGGGCGCCCTTGAGCCGTTTCTTGTGCGATTTTTGCGAGGACCTTAAAATACGTAAATTTCACACGGGCTCTATGCGCCCGCCAAGTTTGGTGAGTTTTTGAATATGATAAAGCCCCCAAAAAGCCAATTCATTTGGCACAAGAATAATAATTAAAGCTCCGCGGAGCCTCAAGCGGCCCGAGCAGCCAAGCGCCGCTCCGGCCTATAGCCACCGCGGGGACCCAGCACCGCCGCCCGCCTGCCACCGCGTACCCTTTCGCACAGTTGAGGCGCGCCTCCGCCAGGCAGTTCGCACCGTTCACTTCGGCATGGTTCCCTGAGGACACACCACAAATTTGGTGCAGATCGGTCGATGTAGAGAGGAGATATTGATGATGGGATAACCTAGGGGGCGCTGTAGAGTAAAATCACAATTCAAACCTTTTGGGCTCTTTAGCATTGAGCACAGGTCAAACGTATCCAGTTTGGTGCCAATCGGAAGATGCGTGTGTGATTCAGAGACATTTATGCATATGGCGAAGGACAGACAGTTGGCCACGCCCCCATGAGTTAGAGTGCATCCGCACAGTTCACAGTTCATGTCAGGTGGTAGAAGACTAACTCCATCTGTATTACGCAGTAAAAATAAGACATACAGTAGAAAAAACAGCTGAATTCCTGTAAAAGTGGGCGGAGCTAAGGTTACGTCATCATCTGACCATGAGAATGTAATGAGGGTTGGTCAGTATGAGACATAGGAAGTCTGAAGCAGCTGTGACCTTGTATGTGGAAGTTATGTCACTTTGATGTTTTATGGCGAATAGTCAAAGTTTACACTTAGCCACGCCCACATGCTTTGACATACAAAAATTCCTGTGATAACTTTAGACCTTTAATGTCTCAACTCTCTGCTGACTGAGTTTGAAGTCTGTAGTCAAACGCTGTAGGAGGAGTTCGATCAAATATGACGTCTGTGAAAAACAGCAAATGGCGTTTGATCCAAAATGGCCGACTTCCTGTTGGGTTTGGACCATGGCTCCAAGAGACTTTTTGTAGGTCTGACAAATACACAAGTGTACCAAGTTTCATAATTCTAGGTTAAAGAATGGCTTGGGGCTGATTATTTAAAATCTTCAAGGGGCGCTGTTGAGACATTAGGCCACGCCCACAAAAAATACACTGGATTCCTGTCGAGGGGCCCACAAGGATCAAACCTAGTGAGTTTGGTGCAGCTGGGCTTTAAACTGTGGAATTCAAGGCCAAACATAAGGAGACGGCGTTAAAGGTCACATCGCCACGCCACCACGCCCACCTGCTGCATCCAAACCAAACGGGGTTGGACACCCTAACACCCCAACATGTCTTCTGTCTGTGGACAGTTTCATGTTGATTAGGTCAAAAGGGTCAGATGGTGAACGTTCGTAGTAAAACATGACACTTCCTGTTCTAAGGGGGCGTGGCTTAGTTAATCTCAAAATTTCACAACTGGGTGTCGTAGGTCATCCAAAGGTGATCACACACAGAAAGTTTGGTGGCTCTGTGAGTTTATTTGTAAGAGATATAACAGTTTATTACATTCTGGTGAGTCGGTGAACTTTGACCCCTGGAACGACCCCTTCACATGCTCGAAAACTCACGAATTTGATAACTTTGAATCGGCCATGCCTTATGAACAATCTGACCGAGTTTGAAGCCGATCGATCGAAATCCCTAGGAGGAGTTCGATCAAATGCGACGTTGTAAACGGCCAAAATGGGTCAAAATCGGAACTTCAATCCAAAATGGCCGACTTCCTAGGATATTGCACTATGACATTAATTGTAAATTCAGAGTGTCTTGGGGAGCTCTACAACTGTACCGAATTTCAAGTCTCTACGATAAAGTAAGTGAATAGAAAGGGTCTTTTGAAAGTTGCTAGGGGGCGCCCTTGAGCCGTTTCTTGTGCGATTTTTGCGAGGACCTTAAAATACGTAAATTTCACCGGGCTCTATGCGCCGCCAAGTTTGGTGAGTTTTTGAATATGATAAAGCCCCCAAAAAGCCAATTATTTGACGAAGAATAATAAAGAATAAATATGACACTGCTAATTAAAGCTCCGCGGAGCCTCAAGCGGCCCGAGCAGCCAAGCGCCGCTCCGGCCTATAGCCACCGCGGGGACCCAGCACCGCCGCCCGCCTGCCACCGCGTACCCTTTCGCACAGTTGAGGCGCGCTCCGCCAGGCAGTTCGCACCGTTACTTCGGCATGGTTCCCTGGCGACACACCACAAATTTGGTGCAGATCGGTCGATGTAGAGAGGAGATATTGATGATGGGATAATCTAGGGGCGCTGTAGAGTAAAATCACAATTCAAACCTGTTGGGCTCTTTAGCATTGAGCACAGGTCAAACGTATCCAGTTTGGTGCCAATCGGAAGATGCGTGTGTGATTCAGAGACAGTTGTATGCATATGGCGAAGGACAGACAGTTGGCCACGCCCCCATGAGTCAGAGTTCATCATCACAGTTCATCATCAGGTCATATTATGTCAGGTGGTAGAAGATTAATTCCATATGTATTACTCAGTAAAAATAAGACATACAGTAGAAAAAACAGCTGAATTCCTGTTAAAAGTGGGCGGAGCTAAGGTTACGTCATCATCTGACCATGAGAATGTAATGAGGGTTGGTCAGTAGTGAGACATAGGAAGTCTGAAGCAGCTGTGACCTTGTATGTGGAAGTTATGTCACTTTGATGTTTTATGGCGAATAGTCAAAGTTTGGCACTTAGCCACGCCCACATGCTTTGACATACAAAAATTCCTGTGATAACTTTAGACCTTTAATGTCTCAACTCTCTGCTGACTGAGTTTGAAGTCTGTATGTCAAACGCTGTAGGAGGAGTTCGATCAAATATGACGTCTCTGAAAAACAGCAAATGGCGGCTTTGATCCAAAATGGCCGACTTCCTGTTGGGTTTGGACCATGGCTCCAAGAGACTTTTTTGTAGGTCCTGACAAGATACACAAGTGTACCAAGTTTCATAATTCTAGGTTAAAGAATGGCTTGGGGCTGATTATTTAAAATCTTCAAGGGGGCGCTGTTGAGACATTAGGCCACGCCCACAAAAAATTACACTGGATTCCTGTCGAGGGGCCCACAAGGATCAAACCTAGTGAGTTTGGTGCAGCTGGGCTTTAAACTGTGGAATTCAAGGCCAAACGTAAGGAGACGGCGTTAAAGGTCACTTCGCCACGCCGCCACGCCCACCTGCTGCATCCAAACCAAACGGGGTTGGACACCCTGACACACCAACATGTCTTCTGTCTGTGGACACAGTTTCATGTTGATTAGGTGAAAGGGGTCAGATAGTGAACGTTCGCAGTAAAACATGACACTTCCTGTTCTAAGGGGGCGTGGCTTAGGTAATCTCAAAATTTCACAACTGGGTGTCGTAGGTCATCCAAAGGTGATCACACACAGAAAGTTTGGTGGCTCTGTGAGTTTATTTGTAAGAGATATAACAGTTTATTACATTCTGGTGAGTCGGTGAACTTTGACCCCTGGAACGACCCCTTCAGCATGCTCGAAAACTCACGAATTTGATAACTTTGAATCGGCCATGCCTTATGAACAATCTGACCGAGTTTGAAGCCGATCGATCGAAATCCCTAGGAGGAGTTCGATCAAATGCGACGTCTGTAAACGGCCAAAATGGGCTCAAAATCGGAACTTCAATCCAAAATGGCCGACTTCCTAGGATTGTTGCACTATGACCTTAATTGTAAATTCAGAGTGTCTTGGGGAGCTCTACAACTGTACCAATTTCAAGTCTCTACGATAAAGTAAGTGAATAGAAAGGGTCTTTTGAAAGTTGCTAGGGGGCGCCCTTGAGCCGTTTCTTGTGCGATTTTTGCGAGGACCTTAAAATACGTAAATTTCACACGGGCTCTATGCACCTGCCAAGTTTGGTGAGTTTTTGAATATGATAAAGCCCCCAAAAAGCCAATTTATTTGGCGGAAGAATAATAATAATAATAATTAAAGCTCCGCGGAGCCTCAAGCGGCCCGAGCAGCCAAGCGCCGCTCCGGCCTATAGCCACCGCGGGGACCCAGCACCGCCGCCCGCCTGCCACCGCGTACCCTTTCGCACAGTTGAGGCGCGCCTCCGCCAGGCAGTTCGCACCGTTCACTTCGGCATGGTTCCCTGGGACACACCACAAATTTGGTGCAGATCGGTCGATGTAGAGAGGAGATATTGATGATGGGATAACCTAGGGGGCGCTGTAGAGTTAAATCACAATTCAAACCGTTGGGCTCTTTAGCATTAGCACAGGTCAAACGTATCCAGTTTGGTGCCAATCGGAAGATGCGTGTGTGATTCAGAGACAGTTTATGCATATGGCGAAGGACAGACAGTTGGCCACGCCCCCATGAGACAGAGTTCATCATCAGGTCATATTATGTCAGGTGGTAGAAGATTAATTCCATATGTATTACTCAGTAAAAATAAGACATACAGTAGAAAAAACAGCTGAATTCCTGTTAAAAGTGGGCGGAGCTAAGGTTACGTCATCATCTGACCATGAGAATGTAATGAGGGTTGGTCAGTAGTGAGACATAGGAAGTCTGAAGCAGCTGTGACCTTGTATGTGGAAGTTATGTCACTTTGATGTTTTATGGCGAATAGTCAAAGTTTGGCACTTAGCCACGCCCACATGCTTTGACATACAAAAATTCCTGTGATAACTTTAGTCCTTTAAAGTCTTAACTCTCTGCTGACTGAGTTTGAAGTCTGTATGTCAAACGCTGTAGGAGGAGTTCGATCAAATATGACGTCTGTGAAAAACAGCAAATGGCGGCTTTTATCCAAAATGGCCGACTTCCTGTTGGGTTTGGACCATGGCTCCAAGAGACTTTTTTGTAGGTCCTGACAAGATACACAAGTGTACCAAGTTTCATAATTCTAGGTTAAAGAATGGCTTGGGGCTGATTATTTAAAATCTTCAAGGGGGCGCTGTTGAGACATTAGGCCACGCCCACAAAAAATCACACTGGATTCCTGTCGAGGGGCCCACAAGGATCAAACCTAGTGAGTTTGGTGCAGCTGGGCTTTAAACTGTGGAATTCAAGGCCAAACGTAAGGAGACGGCGTTAAAGGTCACTTCGCCACGCCGCCACGCCCACCTGCTGCATCCAAACCAAACGGGGTTGGACACCCTGACACACCAACATGTCTTCTGTCTGTGGACACAGTTTCATGTTGATTAGGTCAAAGGGGTCAGATAGTGAACGTTCGCAGTAAAACATGACACTTCCTGTTCTAAGGGGGCGTGGCTTAGGTAATCTCAAAATTTCACAACTGGGTGTCGTAGGTCATCCAAAGGTGATCACACACAGAAAGTTTGGTGGCTCTGTGAGTTTATTTGTAAGAGATATAACAGTTTATTACATTCTGGTGAGTCGGTGAACTTTGACCCCTGGACGACCCCTTCAGCATGCTCGAAAACTCACGAATTTGATAACTTTGAATCGGCCATGCCTTATGAACAATCTGACCGAGTTTGAAGCCGATCGATCGAAATCCCTAGGAGGAGTTCGATCAAATGCGACGTCTGTAAACGGCCAAAATGGGCTCAAAATCGGAACTTCAATCCAAAATGGCCGACTTCCTAGGATATTGCACTATGACATTAATTGTAAATTCGAGTGTCTTGGGGAGCTCTACAACTGTACCAAATTTCAAGTCTCTACGATAAAGTAAGTGAATAGAAAAGGGTCTTTTGAAAGTTGCTAGGGGGCGCCCTTGAGCCGTTTCTTGTGCGATTTTTGCGAGGACCTTAAAATACGTAAATTTCACCGGGCTCTATGCGCCCGCCAAGTTTGGTGAGTTTTTGAATATGATAAAGCCCCCAAAAAGCCAATTTATTTGGCGGAAGAATAATAATAAACAGCACGATTACAATAGGCCTTCGCAGCGCTTAGCTGCTCGGGCCTAATTAAAGCTCCGCGGAGCCTCAAGCGGCCCGAGCAGCCAAGCGCCGCTCCGGCCTATAGCCACCGCGGGGACCCAGCACCGCCGCCCGCCTGCCACCGCGTACCCTTTCGCACAGTTGAGGCGCGCCTCCGCCAGGCAGTTCGCACCGTTCACTTCGGCATGGTTCCCTGAGGACACACCACAAATTTGGTGCAGATCGGTCGATGTAGAGAGGAGATATTGATGATGGGATAATCTAGGGGGCGCTGTAGAGTAAAATCACAATTCAAACCCGTTGGGCTCTTTAGCATTGAGCACAGGTCAAACGTATCCAGTTTGGTGCCAATCGGAAGATGCGTGTGTGATTCAGAGACAGTTGTATGCATATGGCGAAGGACAGACAGTTGGCCACGCCCCCATGAGTCAGAGTTCATCATCACAGTTCATCATCAGGTCATATTATGTCAGGTGGTAGAAGATTAATTCCATATGTATTACTCAGTAAAATAAGACATACAGTAGAAAAAACAGCTGAATTCCTGTTAAAAGTGGGCGGAGCTAAGGTTACGTCATCATCTGACCATGAGAATGTAATGAGGGTTGGTCAGTAGTGAGACATAGGAAGTCTGAAGCAGCTGTGACCTTGTATGTGGAAGTTATGTCACTTTGATGTTTTATGGCGAATAGTCAAAGTTTGGCACTTAGCCACGCCCACATGCTTTGACATACAAAAATTCCTGTGATAACTTTAGACCTTTAATGTCTGAACTCTCTGCTGACTGAGTTTGAAGTCTGTATGTCAAACGCTGTAGGAGGAGTTCGATCAAATACGACGTCTGTGAAAAACAGCAAATGGCAGCTTTTATCCAAAATGGCCGACTTTCTGTTGGGTTTGGACCATGGCTCCAAGAGACTTTTTTGTAGGTCCTGACAAGATACACAAGTGTACCAAGTTTCATAATTCTAGGTTAAAGAATGGCTTGGGGCTGATTATTTAAAATCTTCAAGGGGGCGCTGTTGAGACATTAGGCCACGCCCACAAAAAATCACACTGGATTCCTGTCGAGGGGCCCACAAGGATCAAACCTAGTGAGTTTGGTGCAGCTGGGCTTTAAACTGTGGAATTCAAGGCCAAACGTAAGGAGACGGCGTTAAAGGTCACTTCGCCACGCCGCCACGCCCACCTGCTGCATCCAAACCAAACGGGGTTGGACACCCTGACACACCAACATGTCTTCTGTCTGTGGACACAGTTTCATGTTGATTAGGTCAAAGGGGTCAGATAGTGAACGTTCGCAGTAAAACATGACACTTCCTGTTCTAAGGGGGCGTGGCTTAGGTAATCTCAAAATTTCACAACTGGGTGTCGTAGGTCATCCAAAGGTGATCACACACAGAAAGTTTGGTGGCTCTGTGAGTTTATTTGTAAGAGATATAACAGTTTATTACATTCTGGTGAGTCGGTGAACTTTGACCCCTGGTACGACCCCTTCAGCATGCTCGAAAACTCACGAATTTGATAACTTTGAATCGGCCATGCCTTATGAACAATCTGACCGAGTTTGAAGCCGATCGATCGAAATCCCTAGGAGGAGTTCGATCAAATGCGACGTCTGTAAACGGCCAAAATGGGCTCAAAATCGGAACTTCAATCCAAAATGGCCGACTTCCTAGGATACTTGCACTATGACATTAATTGTAAATTCAGAGTGTCTTGGGGAGCTCTACAACTGTACCGAATTTCAAGTCTCTACGATAAAGTAAGTGAATAGAAAAGGGTCTTTTGAAAGTTGCTAGGGGGCGCCCTTGAGCCGTTTCTTGTGCGATTTTTGCGAGGACCTTAAAATACGTAAATTTTCACCGGGCTCTATGCGCCGCCAAGTTTGGTGAGTTTTTGAATATGATAAAGCCCCCAAAAAGCCAATTCATTTGGCACAAGAATAATAATAATTAAAGCTCCGCGGAGCCTCAAGCGGCCCGAGCAGCCAAGCGCCGCTCCGGCCTATAGCCACCGCGGGGACCCAGCACCGCCGCCCGCCTGCCACCGCGTACCCTTTCGCACAGTTGAGGCGCGTGCCGCCAGGCAGTTTGCACCATTTACTTCGGCATGGTTCCCTGGCGACACACCAAAAATTTGGTGCAGATCGGTCGATGTAGAGAGGAGATATTGTGATGGGATAACTAGGGGCGCTGTAGAGTAAAATCACAATTCAAACCGTTGGGCTCTTTAGCATTGACACAGGTCAAACGTATCCAGTTTGGTGCCAATCGGAAGATGCGTGTGTGATTCAGAGACAGTTTATGCATATGGCGAAGGACAGACAGTTGGCCACGCCCCCATGAGTCAGAGTTCATCCTCACAGTTCATCATCAGGTCATATTATGTCAGGTGGTAGAAGATTAATTCCATATGTATTACTCAGTAAAAATAAGACATACAGTAGAAAAAACAGCTGAATTCCTGTTAAAAGTGGGCGGAGCTAAGGTTACGTCATCATCTGACCATGAGAATGTAATGAGGGTTGGTCAGTAGTGAGACATAGGAAGTCTGAAGCAGCTGTGACCTTGTATGTGGAAGTTATGTCACTTTGATGTTTTATGGCGAATAGTCAAAGTTTGGCACTTAGCCACGCCCACATGCTTTGACATACAAAAATTCCTGTGATAACTTTAGACCTTTAATGTCTGAACTCTCTGCTGACTGAGTTTGAAGTCTGTATGTCAAACGCTGTAGGAGGAGTTCGATCAAATATGACGTCTCTGAAAAACAGCAAATGGCGAATTTAATCCAAAATGGCCGACTTCCTGTTGGGTTTGGACCATGGCTCCAAGAGACTTTTTTGTAGGTCCTGACAAGATACACAAGTGTACCAAGTTTCATAATTCTAGGTTAAAGAATGGCTTGGGGCTGATTATTTAAAATCTTCAAGGGGGCGCTGTTGAGACATTAGGCCACGCCCACAAAAAATCACACTGGATTCCTGTCGAGGGGCCCACAAGGATCAAACCTAGTGAGTTTGGTGCAGCTGGGCTTTAAACTGTGGAATTCAAGGCCAAACGTAAGGAGACGGCGTTAAAGGTCACTTCGCCACGCCGCCACGCCCACCTGCTGCATCCAAACCAAACGGGGTTGGACACCCTGACACACCAACATGTCTTCTGTCTGTGGACACAGTTTCATGTTGATTAGGTCAAAGGGGTCAGATAGTGAACGTTCGCAGTAAAACATGACACTTCCTGTTCTAAGGGGGCGTGGCTTAGGTAATCTCAAAATTTCACAACTGGGTGTCGTAGGTCATCCAAAGGTGATCACACACAGAAAGTTTGGTGGCTCTGTGAGTTTATTTGTAAGAGATATAACAGTTTATTACATTCTGGTGAGTCGGTGAACTTTGACCCCTGGAACGACCCCTTCAGCATGCTCGAAAACTCACGAATTTGATAACTTTGAATCGGCCATGCCTTATGAACAATCTGACCGAGTTTGAAGCCGATCGATCGAAATCCCTAGGAGGAGTTCGATCAAATGCGACGTCTGTAAACGGCCAAAATGGGCTCAAAATCGGAACTTCAATCCAAAATGGCCGACTTCCTAGGATATTGCACTATGACATTAATTGTAAATTCTGAGTGTCTTGGGGAGCTCTACAACTGTACCAATTTCAAGTCTCTACGATAAAGTAAGTGAATAGAAAATGGTCTTTTGAAAGTTGCTAGGGGGCGCCCTTGAGCCGTTTCTTGTGCGATTTTTGCGAGGACCTTAAAATACGTAAATTTGACACGGGCTCTATGCGCCGCCAAGTTTGGTGAGTTTTTGAATATGATAAAGCCCCCAAAAAGCCAATTCATTTGGCACAAGAATAATAATAAAAATTAAAGCTCCGCGGAGCCTCAAGCGGCCCGAGCAGCCAAGCGCCGCTCCGGCCTATAGCCACCGCGGGGACCCAGCACCGCCGCCCGCCTGCCACCGCGTACCCTTTCGCACAGTTGAGGCGCGCGTCCGCCAGGCAGTTCGCACCGTTCACTTCGGCATGGTTCCCTGAGGACACACCACAAATTTGGTGCAGATCGGTCGATGTAGAGAGGAGATATTGATGATGGGATAATCTAGGGGGCGCTGTAGAGTAAAATCACAATTCAAACCCGTTGGGCTCTTTAGCATTGAGCACAGGTCAAACGTATCCAGTTTGGTGCCAATCGGAAGATGCGTGTGTGATTCAGAGACAATTTTATGCATATGGCGAAGGACAGCCAGTTGGCCACGCCCCCATGAGTCAGAGTTCATCATCACAGTTCATCATCAGGTCATATAATGTCAGGTGGTAGAAGATTAATTCCATATGTATTACTCAGTAAAAATAAGACATACAGTAGAAAAAACAGCTGAATTCCTGTTAAAAGTGGGCGGAGCTAAGGTTACGTCATCATCTGACCATGAGAATGTAATGAGGGTTGGTCAGTAGTGAGACATAGGAAGTCTGAAGCAGCTGTGACCTTGTATGTGGAAGTTATGTCACTTTGATGTTTTATGGCGAATAGTCAAAGTTTGGCACTTAGCCACGCCCACATGCTTTGACATACAAAAATTCCTGTGATAACTTTAGACCTTTAATGTCTCAACTCTCTGCTGACTGAGTTTGAAGTCTGTATGTCAAACGCTGTAGGAGGAGTTCGATCAAATAGACGTCTTGAAAAACAGCAAATGGCGATTTAATCCAAAATGGCCGACTTCTGTTGGGTTTGGACCATGGCTCCAAGAGACTTTTTTGTAGGTCTGACAGATACACAAGTGTACCAAGTTTCATAATGCTAGGTTAAAGAATGGCTTGGGGCTGATTATTTAAAATCTTCAAGGGGGCGCTGTTGAGACATTAGGCCACGCCCACAAAAAATACACTGGATTCCTGTCGAGGGGCCCACAAGGATCAAACCTAGTGAGTTTGGTGCAGCTGGGCTTTAAACTGTGGAATTTAAGGCCAAACGTAAGGAGACGGCGTTAAAGGTCACTTCGCCACGCCGCCACGCCCACCTGCTGCATCCAAACCAAACGGGGTTGGACACCCTGACACACCAACATGTCTTCTGTCTGTGGACACAGTTTCATGTTGATTAGGTAAAGGGGTCAGATAGTGAACGTTCGCAGTAAAACATGACACTTCCTGTTCTAAGGGGGCGTGGCTTAGGTAATCTCAAAATTTCACAACTGGGTGTCGTAGGTCATCCAAAGGTGATCACACACAGAAAGTTTGGTGGCTCTGTGAGTTTATTTGTAAGAGATATAACAGTTTATTACATTCTGGTGAGTCGGTGAACTTTGACCCCTGGAACGACCCCTTCAGCATGCTCGAAAACTCACGAATTTGATAACTTTGAATCGGCCATGCCTTATGAACAATCTGACCGAGTTTGAAGCCGATCGATCGAAATCCCTAGGAGGAGTTCGATCAAATGCGACGTCTGTAAACGGCCAAAATGGGCTCAAAATCGGAACTTCAATCCAAAATGGCCGACTTCCTAGGATAGTTGCACTATGACATTAATTGTAAATTCAGAGTGTCTTGGGGAGCTCTACAACTGTACCGAATTTCAAGTCTCTACGATAAAGTAAGTGAATAGAAAAGGGTCTTTTGAAAGTTGCTAGGGGGCGCCCTTGAGCCGTTTCTTGTGCGATTTTTGCGAGGACCTTAAAATACGTAAATTTTCACCGGGCTCTATGCGGCCGCCAAGTTTGGTGAGTTTTTGAATATGATAAAGCCCCCAAAAAGCCAATTCATTTGGCAAGAATAATAATAATTAAAGCTCCGCGGAGCCTCAAGCGGCCCGAGCAGCCAAGCGCCGCTCCGGCCTATAGCCACCGCGGGGACCCAGCACCGCCGCCCGCCTGCCACCGCGTACCCTTTCGCACAGTTGAGGCGCGCCTCCGCCAGGCAGTTCGCACCGTTGAGTTCGGCATGGTTCCCTGGCTACACACCACAAATTTGGTGCAGATTGGTCGATGTAGAGAGGAGATATTGTGATGGGATAACTAGGGGCGCTGTAGAGTAAAATCACAATTCAAACCGTTGGGCTCTTTAGCATTGACACAGGTCAAACGTATCCAGTTTGGTGCCAATCGGAAGATGCGTGTGTGATTCAGAGACAGTTTATGCATATGGCGAAGGACAGCAGTTGGCCACGCCCCCATGAGTCAGAGTTCATCATCACAGTTCATCATCAGGTCATATTATGTCAGGTGGTAGAAGATTAATTCCATATGTATTACTCAGTAAAAATAAGACATACAGTAGAAAAAACAGCTGAATTCCTGTAAAAGTGGGCGGAGCTAAGGTTACGTCATCATCTGACCATGAGAATGTAATGAGGGTTGGTCAGTAGTGAGACATAGGAAGTCTGAAGCAGCTGTGACCTTGTATGTGGAAGTTATGTCACTTTGATGTTTTATGGCGAATAGTCAAAGTTTGCACTTAGCCACGCCCACATGCTTTGACATACAAAAATTCCTGTGATAACTTTAGACCTTTAATGTCTGAACTCTCTGCTGACTGAGTTTGAAGTCTGTATTCAAACGCTGTAGGAGGAGTTCGATCAAATATGACGTCTGTGAAAAACAGCAAATGGCGAATTTAATCCAAAATGGCCGACTTTCTGTTGGGTTTGGACCATGGCTCCAAGAGCTTTTTTGTAGGTCCTGACAGATACACAAGTGTACCAAGTTTCATAATTCTAGGTTAAAGAATGGCTTGGGGCTGATTATTTAAAATCTTCAAGGGGCGCTGTTGAGACATTAGGCCACGCCCACAAAAAATCACACTGGATTCCTGTCGAGGGGCCCACAAGGATCAAACCTAGTGAGTTTGGTGCAGCTGGGCTTTAAACTGTGGAATTCAAGGCCAAACGTAAGGAGACGGCGTTAAAGGTCACTTCGCCACGCCGCCACGCCCACCTGCTGCATCCAAACCAAACGGGGTTGGACACCCTGACACACCAACATGTCTTCTGTCTGTGGACACAGTTTCATGTTGATTAGGTAAAGGGGTCAGATAGTGAACGTTCGCAGTAAAACATGACACTTCCTGTTCTAAGGGGGCGTGGCTTAGGTAATCTCAAAATTTCACAACTGGGTGTCGTAGGTCATCCAAAGGTGATCACACACAGAAAGTTTGGTGGCTCTGTGAGTTTATTTGTAAGAGATATAACAGTTTATTACATTCTGGTGAGTCGGTGAACTTTGACCCCTGGAACGACCCCTTCAGCATGCTCGAAAACTCACGAATTTGATAACTTTGAATCGGCCATGCCTTATGAACAATCTGACCGAGTTTGAAGCCGATCGATCGAAATCCCTAGGAGGAGTTCGATCAAATGCGACGTCTGTAAACGGCCAAAATGGGCTCAAAATCGGAACTTCAATCCAAAATGGCCGACTTCCTAGGATAGTTGCACTATGACATTAATTGTAAATTCGAGTGTCTTGGGGAGCTCTACAACTGTACCGAATTTCAAGTCTCTACGATAAAGTAAGTGAATAGAAAGGGTCTTTTGAAAGTTGCTAGGGGGCGCCCTTGAGCCGTTTCTTGTGCGATTTTTGCGAGGACCTTAAAATACGTAAATTTCACCGGGCTCTATGCGGCCGCCAAGTTTGGTGAGTTTTTGAATATGATAAAGCCCCCAAAAAGCCAATTCATTTGGCAAAGAATAATAATAAACAGACAATAGCCTTCGCAGCGCTTAGCTGCTCGGGCCTAATTAAAGCTCCGCGGAGCCTCAAGCGGCCCGAGCAGCCAAGCGCCGCTCCGGCCTATAGCCACCGCGGGGGACCCAGCACCGCCGCCCGCCTTCCACCGCGTACCCTTTCGCACAGTTGAGGCGCGCGTCCGCCAGGCAGTTCGCACCGTTGACTTCGGCATGGTTCCCTGGCGACACACCACAAATTTGGTGCAGATCGGTCGATGTAGAGAGGAGATATTGATGATGGGATAATCTAGGGGGCGCTGTAGAGTAAAATCACAATTCAAACCTGTTGGGCTCTTTAGCATTGAGCACAGGTCAAACGTATCCAGTTTGGTGCCAATCGGAAGATGCGTGTGTGATTCAGAGACAATTTTATGCATATGGCGAAGGACAGCCAGTTGGCCACGCCCCCATGAGTCAGAGTTCATCATCACAGTTCATCATCAGGTCATATTATGTCAGGTGGTAGAAGATTAATTCCATATGTATTACTCAGTAAAAATAAGACATACAGTAGAAAAAACAGCTGAATTCCTGTTAAAAGTGGGCGGAGCTAAGGTTACGTCATCATCTGACCATGAGAATGTAATGAGGGTTGGTCAGTAGTGAGACATAGGAAGTCTGAAGCAGCTGTGACCTTGTATGTGGAAGTTATGTCACTTTGATGTTTTATGGCGAATAGTCAAAGTTTGGCACTTAGCCACGCCCACATGCTTTGACATACAAAAATTCCTGTGATAACTTTAGACCTTTAATTCTCAACTCTCTGCTGACTGAGTTTGAAGTCTGTATGTCAAACGCTGTAGGAGGAGTTCGATCAAATAGACGTCTTGAAAAACAGCAAATGGCGATTTATCCAAAATGGCCGACTTCTGTTGGGTTTGGACCATGGCTCCAAGAGACTTTTTGTAGGTCTGACAGATACACAAGTGTACCAAGTTTCATAATTCTAGGTTAAAGAATGGCTTGGGGCTGATTATTTAAATCTTCAAGGGGGCGCTGTTGAGACATTAGGCCACGCCCACAAAAAATACACTGGATTCCTGTCGAGGGGCCCACAAGGATCAAACCTAGTGAGTTTGGTGCAGCTGGGCTTTAAACTGTGGAATTCAAGGCCAAACGTAAGGAGACGGCGTTAAAGGTCACTTCGCCACGCCGCCACGCCCACCTGCTGCATCCAAACCAAACGGGGTTGGACACCCTGACACACCAACATGTCTTCTGTCTGTGGACACAGTTTCATGTTGATTAGGTGAAAGGGGTCAGATAGTGAACGTTCGCAGTAAAACATGACACTTCCTGTTCTAAGGGGGCGTGGCTTAGGTAATCTCAAAATTTCACAACTGGGTGTCGTAGGTCATCCAAAGGTGATCACACACAGAAAGTTTGGTGGCTCTGTGAGTTTATTTGTAAGAGATATAACAGTTTATTACATTCTGGTGAGTCGGTGAACTTTGACCCCTGGAACGACCCCTTCAGCATGCTCGAAAACTCACGAATTTGATAACTTTGAATCGGCCATGCCTTATGAACAATCTGACCGAGTTTGAAGCCGATCGATCGAAATCCCTAGGAGGAGTTCGATCAAATGCGACGTCTGTAAACGGCCAAAATGGGCTCAAAATCGGAACTTCAATCCAAAATGGCCGACTTCCTAGGATAGTTGCACTATGACATTAATTGTAAATTCAGAGTGTCTTGGGGAGCTCTACAACTGTACCGAATTTCAAGTCTCTACGATAAAGTAAGTGAATAGAAAGGGTCTTTTGAAAGATTCTAGGGGGCGCCCTTGAGCCGTTTCTTGTGCAATTTTTGTGAGGACCTTAAAATACGTAAATTTCACACGGGCTCTATGCGCCGCCAAGTTTGGTGAGTTTTTGAATATGATAAAGCCCCCAAAAAGCCAATTCATTTGGACAAGAATAATAATAAACAGACATTAAATAGGCTTCGCAGCGCTTAGCTGCTCGGCCAATTAAAGCTCCGCGGAGCCTCAAGCGGCCCGAGCAGCCAAGCGCCGCTCCGGCCTATAGCCACCGCGGGGACCCAGCACCGCCGCCCGCCTGCCACCGCGTACCCTTTCGCACAGTTGAGGCGCGCTCCGCCAGGCAGTTCGCACCGTTACTTCGGCATGGTTCCCTGGCGACACCACAAATTTGGTGCAGATCGGTCGATGTAGAGAGGAGATATTGATGATGGGATAATCTAGGCGGCGCTGTAGAGTAAAATTACAATTCAAACCTGTTGGGCTCTTTATCATTGAGCACAGGTCAAACGTATCCAGTTTGGTGCCAATCGGAAGTTGCGTGTGTGATTCAGAGACATTTGCATGCATATGGCGAAGGACAGACAGTTGGCCACGCCCCCATGAGTCAGAGTTCATCTCACAGTTCATCATCAGGTCATATTATGTCAGGTGGTAGAAGATTAATTCCATATGTATTACTCAGTAAAAATAAGACATACAGTAGAAAAAACAGCTGAATTCCTGTTAAAAGTGGGCGGAGCTAAGGTTACGTCATCATCTGACCATGAGAATGTAATGAGGGTTGGTCAGTAGTGAGACATAGGAAGTCTGAAGCAGCTGTGACCTTGTATGTGGAAGTTATGTCACTTTGATGTTTTATGGCGAATAGTCAAAGTTTGGCACTTAGCCACGCCCACATGCTTTGACATACAAAAATTCCTGTGATAACTTTAGACCTTTAATGTCTCAACTCTCTGCTGACTGAGTTTGAAGTCTGTATGTCAAACGCTGTAGGAGGAGTTCGATCAAATATGACGTCTCTGAAAAACAGCAAATGGCGATTTATCCAAAATGGCCGACTTCTGTTGGGTTTGGACCATGGCTCCAAGAGACTTTTTTGTAGGTCCTGACAGATACACAAGTGTACCAAGTTTCATAATTCTAGGTTAAAGAATGGCTTGGGGCTGATTATTTAAAATCTTCAAGGGGGCGCTGTTGAGACATTAGGCCACGCCCACAAAAAATCACACTGGATTCCTGTCGAGGGGCCCACAAGGATCAAACCTAGTGAGTTTGGTGCAGCTGGGCTTTAAACTGTGGAATTCAAGGCCAAACGTAAGGAGACGGCGTTAAAGGTCACTTCGCCACGCCGCCACGCCCACCTGCTGCATCCAAACCAAACGGGGTTGGACACCCTATCACACCAACATGTCTTCTGTCTGTGGACACAGTTTCATGTTGATTAGGTGAAAGGGGTCAGATAGTGAACGTTCGCAGTAAAACATGACACTTCCTGTTCTAAGGGCGCGTGGCTTAGGTAATCTCAAAATTTCACAACTGGGTGTCGTAGGTCATCCAAAGGCGATCACACACAGAAAGCTTGGTGGCTCTATGAGTTTACTTGTAAGAGATATAGCAGTTTATTACATTCTGGTGAGTCGGTGAACTTTGACCCCTGGACGACCCCTTCAGCATGCTCGAAAACTCACGAATTTGATAACTTTGAATCGGCCATGCCTTATGAACAATCTCACCGAGTTTGAAGCCGATCGATCGAAATCCCTAGGAGGAGTTCGATCAAATGCGACGTCTGTAAACGGCCAAAATGGGCTCAGAATCGGAACTTCAATCCAAAATGGCCGACTTCCTAGGATACTTGCACTATGACATCAATTGTAAATTCTGAGTGTCTTGGGGAGCTCTACAACTGTACCAATTTCAAGTCTCTACGATAAAGTAAGTGAATAGAAAGGGTCTTTTGAAAGTTGCTAGGGGCGCCCTTGAGCCGTTTCTTGTGCGATTTTTACGAGGACCTTAAAATATGTAAATTTTCACCGGGCTCTATGCGGCCGCCAAGTTTGGTGAGTTTTTGAATATGATAAAGCCCCCAAAAAGCCAATTCATTTGGCACAAGAATAATAATTAAAGCTCCGCGGAGCCTCAAGCGGCCCGAGCAGCCAAGCGCCGCTCCGGCCTATAGCCACCGCGGGGACCCAGCACCGCCGCCCGCCTGCCACCGCGTACCCTTTCGCACAGTGGAGGCGCGCTCCGCCAGGCAGTTCGCACCGTTACTTCGGCATGGTTCCCTGGACACACCACAAATTTGGTGCAGATCGGTCGATGTAGAGAGGAGATATTGATGATGGGATAATCTAGGGGCGCTGTAGAGTAAAATCACAATTCAAACCGTTGGGCTCTTTAGCATTGAGCACAGGTCAAACGTATCCAGTTTGGTTCCAATCGGAAGATGCGTGTTGATTCAGAGACAGTTTATGCATATGGCGAAGGACAGATAGTTTGCCACGCTCCCATGGGTCAGAGTTCATCATCACAGTTCATCATCAGGTCATATAATGTCAGGTGGTAGAAGATTAATTCCATATGTATTACTCAGTAAAAATAAGACATACAGTAGAAAAAACAGCTGAATTCCTGTTAAAAGTGGGCGGAGCTAAGGTTACGTCATCATCTGACCATGAGAATGTAATGAGGGTTGGTCAGTAGTGAGACATAGGAAGTCTGAAGCAGCTGTGACCTTGTATGTGGAAGTTATGTCACTTTGATGTTTTATGGCGAATAGTCAAAGTTTGGCACTTAGCCACGCCCACATGCTTTGACATACAAAAATTCCTGTGATAACTTTAGACCTTTAATGTCTGAACTCTCTGCTGACTGAGTTTGAAGTCTGTATCTCAAACGCTGTAGGAGGAGTTCGATCAAATATGACGTCTTGAAAAACAGCAAATGGCGTTTATCCAAAATGGCCGACTTCCTGTTGGGTTTGGACCATGGCTCCAAGAGCTTTTTTGTAGGTCTGACAGATACACAAGTGTACCAAGTTTCATAATTCTAGGTTAAAGAATGGCTTGGGGCTGATTATTTAAATTCTTCAAGGGGGCGCTGTTGAGACATTAGGCCACGCCCACAAAAAATCACACTGGATTCCTGTCGAGGGGCCCACAAGGATCAAACCTAGTGAGTTTGGTGCAGCTGGGCTTTAAACTGTGGAATTCAAGGCAAACGTAAGGAGACGGCGTTAAAGGTCACTTCGCCACGCCGCCACGCCCACCTGCTGCATCCAAACCAAACGGGGTTGGACACCCTAACACCAACATGTCTTCTGTCTGTGGACACAGTTTCATGTTGATTAGGTGAAAGGGTCAGATAGTGAACGTTCGCAGTAAAACATGACACTTCCTGTTCTAAGGGGCGTGGCTTAGGTAATCTCAAAATTTCACAACTGGGTGTCGTAGGTCATCCAAAGGTGATCACACACAGAAAGTTTGGTGGCTCTGTGAGTTTATTTGTAAGAGATATAACAGTTTATTACATTCTGGTGAGTCGGTGAACTTTGACCCCTGGAACGACCCCTTCACATGCTCGAAAACTCACGAATTTGATAACTTTGAATCGGCCATGCCTTATGAACAATCTGACCGAGTTTGAAGCCGATCGATCGAAATCCCTAGGAGGAGTTCGATCAAATGCGACGTCTGTAAACGGCCAAAATGGGCTCAAATCGGAACTTCAATCCAAAATGGCCGACTTCCTAGGAAGTTGCACTATGACATTAATTGTAAATTCGAGTGTCTTGGGGAGCTCTACAACTGTACCAATTTCAAGTCTCTACGATAAAGTAAGTGAATAGAAAGGGTCTTTTGAAAGTTGCTAGGGGGCGCCCTTGAGCCGTTTCTTTGCGATTTTTGCGAGGACCTTAAAATACGTAAATTTCACCGGGCTCTATGCGCCGCCAAGTTTGGTGAGTTTTGAATATGATAAAGCCCCCAAAAAGCCAATTCATTTCGGAAAAGAATAATAATAAACAGCACGATACAATAGGCCTCGCAGCGCTTAGCTGCTCGGCCTAATTAAAGCTCCGCGGAGCATCGAGCGGCCCTCGCAGCCAAGCGCCGCTCGGCCTATAGCCACCGCGTGTGCCCAGCACCGCCTTCCCCCAGCCACCGCCGATGCTCTGACGGACAGCCGAACCCGCCCTCCTTGAATTTACTCAGTGTGTCATGTTTGGCTTTGCTCACAGACAATGCACAAAAATCTGTTGCTGATTGGCTGCAGCGAGTAATCAGGGGTCACCAACCTTTTTGAAACTGAGAGCTACTTCATGGGTACCGAGTCATATAAAGGCTACCAGTTTGACACGCTCTTCTGAAATAACAAATTTACTCAGTTTGCCTTATACATTATCATAATGATTAATATACTGATCCATGAGAATACTCATCCATGAGAAGCACTGTTCACGTTAATGATTTCTCACAAATTAGCAACAAAACAAGGTGGGAAACAGATATCAATATTCAGCACTTTATCTCTTTTAATCTCAGTAATTGGGTGATTCTTTTTTGCAGCAACATTTCGGCCTCAGGATTTTGAAAAAAAGTATTGTTTTAAGTTTTAAATATTTTGTTACAACACTGACATGTTTAACAATAAGAAATTAATAATGGGCAAGCTCAGGATTGGATAAATTAATTATTACATGTGGGTTTTTTCACCATTGTCTCTGAATGTGTTCCACCCTGTTATGAACATTTAGATATGGACCACAAATAGTTAAACATTTAAATTTGAAAAATAATGACATTTCTTACATAAGTTTTCCCTTTTACTATATAATATTTTTATTCTTGAAATTTAACACATCATGACGTTACGAATCATTTATGACTATTGTAAAGAAAATCTGTTCTTTTACTCATTATTACTGACAGCATTGAAATATTGGTAATTTAAAACTTATACCAATATTTGTATTTATTGGTCTTCAACTCCCAACATGCTTCAGAAAAATCCACAGTACTTAATGTTTCTGTAACAATATTTAATAAAAACTTGTGGAATGGAAAATGGTGTATTCTCCAATAACAGGGTGGAAAATCAAAGTCTTTGATTCTAAAATCTGATGATTTTCATTATTAGTTGCAGGATTGCTCTTTAAGTCAAAGTATAGTAGAGATTTTTCCTGGTCTATTTGGCAAGAACATTGATATCCCTGTAGTGATTTTCCATGACAGGTACTCATTGTTCCCCTCACAGAGTCAATGGGGGTAACTAGTTAAATGAAAACAGACAAATGGCAAAGTCATCTGATAATACCTCAGACTACTCTGCAACTCTATTCCATCATCTCAAAATTTTTTATTGACAAAGTTATTTCTTTTCACCCTAATTTCTACCTTATTTGGTTCAGAACATACCAGGGTGGAACATAAGAGGTGGAACTTTTCTAACTAATTTACCTGTAGTTCTTTATGTGGTCAACATTTAGCTAGCTAACATTCAACCGAATAACAAACTTTAGTGACTAAATCTAACATTATTTTTTAATTTACTGATAACATTTTTTTTTTTTTTTTTTTTTTTTTTTTTTTTTTAAATTCTACTGAATTAACATTTTTCACAATCTTTCCTATCAGGGTGGATCATAACAGAGTGGAACATAACACTCTGGTATGTTCCAAACAGGAATTCTAGTTATAGGTAGATGTCTAACTAACTACTGTAACTCTTTATGTGGTCAACATTTAGCTAGCTAAACTTCAACAAAATAACAAACTTTAATGACTAATTATAATATTAGTTTTTTAATTCTACTGAATAAAATTTTCACAATCTTTCCTAACAGGGCGGAACTTTAAGTTTACATATACAGGTTTAACATATTTAAAATAAGAAAAGTACAGAGATGGTGACAGTTGAAGCTACTTTGTTTTCCATGGTTGAATTCACATCAGAACCAATTGATGTCATTTACATTAAATGGTTTTTATGGAATTTTAGACTTTGAAGGCAGAATTGAAACATCCTAACAGGGTGGAAAGTTAGACTGGCACATGTATAATATGAAGAAAATATCAAATGAGAAATAGTTTCAGTAGTTTAAATTGCATATTAAAATAAGGTTAATCCAGTCAATCAACTTATTGAAGAAAAACATAAATATAAAATATATTTTATAGTTTAAATGTCATGATTAAGTCTATTACGCTGCACTGGGGACACATGAAATTGAACATGTCAGTCAACAAAAAGGTGTATAAAGAAAAAGTTAATATTTAAAAGCCATTTTGTTTATATTTGAATAATGGTAAACATCTAAATCCATCCATCCATCCATTTTCCTGCACCCTTTTCCCTTAGTGTGGTCGGGAGGGTTGCTGGTGCACATCTCCAGCTAGCGTGCAAGCATCTAAATGTATAATTAAATACTTTGTTGTACAAATTTGGCACATTTTACAAAAAATAATTGTAAGCAAAACATGGGACATGGAATGTTGCCCAAAAAAGAATCAACTTACATATTTTAAATAAATCTTATCACATTTTGAACTCATGACCAAATCTGCTGCATTTTTAAAAAATTGTAACTGTTCATGTCATGAACACACTTTTAAATTGAACACAATTCCTCAATATTTTAATTAACTTTGCCATGACACTGCCATGTTGCCACTGACATCTGGTATTGGTTTCTTATTAGTGAGAAGACTTGCTTTGCATGCAGTTCACCAGTACTCCATAATGTGGTGTGTAACTTGAAACTTCAACTGTGAGTGCATCTTTCAGATGTGCATCAGTGAGACATGTTCTGTGTTTGTTCTTGATGAAGTTCATGTCAGAAAATGCTGATTCACAGAGATAGGTTGAACCAAACAGGCTGGTAACCTTCATAGCTGCTGTGCTTAAACCACTGCACCATCTATTTTACTTTCAATACCAGCGGGATCTAGTTTTAAATTGTATGTTTTAATGTTTTTATTGTTGTGTTTTAATGTAAGACTTTGATCAGCTGTGGTTGTTTTAAAGTGCTTGTAAATAAAGTTGGTTTGGTTTGATTCCACTTAACCTACAGGGCTAAGTGGAATGAAGTTATATGTAGCTGTCACATTCAGTCTTCAGTTGTTTCAGTGGCTACCTGTATTAGATGTGTGCAAGTTTTCCTGCCGTGTTGCCCGTACTGGACTGTGTTTGAGCTTCTCTTTATTAAATTATAATAAACATCATCATCATCACCTGGGTTCAGTGTTCATCCTCACCACCAACAACCACAAATCATACAGTTTAAGTTTTGGGAGAATGTATGTGCATCTGAACAGCTTATTGATACTTTATCTTTCACTGTGTTGACATTAGCTACATTGTGTTTACAGCAGCGCTCCTGCTGCAGCCCGCAACATCTCATGCAGATTGGCCAATGTAGAGAAGATACAGCTATTTGATTAACCAGGGTGCAGTGGAGTCAAGTTATAATCTAATCTTTAGAGGTCCACAGTCGATCATAGAAAATCTGGTGCAAATCATGAAGCCTGGTTGATTTAGAGATGATTGTAGACATGGCTAGCATTGCTATTTGCTAATAAGGCACGCCCACATGCTTCAGCTAGCAGCCAACATACCAGAGTTCATCATCATGTCATTTTATATCAATTGCACAGCATGAACCCATTTGAGTCAGAGTAAAAGAAGACTTCCGGCAGACAAAAACAGGTGACTTCCTGTTGGAGGGGGCGTGGCTAAGGTGATGTCATCATATGACCTTGTGAATGTGATCAAGGCTGGCCAATAATGAGACATGGAAAGTCTGATGAAGTTGTCACTTTTCCTGTAGAAGTTATTGCATTTTAGTATTTCATGGCACAAAGCCAAAGTTTGACACTTAGCCACGCCCACATGCTTTGATGTACGAGAATTCTTTTGATAACTTTTCACTTCAATGTCTTAAGTGTGTGCTGAGCGAGTTTGAAGTCTGTATCTCAAAAGCTGTAGGAGGAGTTCGATCAGATGCGACGTCTATGAAAAACCGGAAATGGCGGCTTTGATCCAAAATGGCCGACTTCCTGTTGGGTTTGGACCATGGCTCCAAGAGACTTTTTTGTACATCCTGACAAGATACACATGTGTACCAAGTTTCATAATTCTAGGTTAAAGCATGGCTTGGGGCTGATGATTTAAACTCTTCTAGGGGCGCTGTTGAGACATTAGGCCACGCCCACCAAATATTGCACTGGATTACTGTCCGGAGTTGGATAAGGATCCATCTCAGTGAGTTTGGTGCAGCTGGACTCAAATTGTGGAATTAACAGCCAAACGTATGGACACGGCGTTACAGGTAATTCGCCACGCCGCCACGCCCACCTGCTGCTCCAAAACAAACAGCGTTGGAAACCATAACACACCAACATGTCTTCTGTTGTGGACACAGTTTCATGTTGATTAGGTTAAAGAGGTCAGATAGGGACCGATCACAATAAAACATGACACTTCCTGTTCTAAGGGGGCGTGGCTTATGTGATCTCAAAATTTCACAATTGGGTCTTGTAGGGCATCCAAAGCTGAGCACACACAGAAAGTGTGGTGGCTCTGTGAGTTTCTTTGTAGGAGATATAACTGTTTATTATTTTATGGTGAGTCAGTGAACTTTGACCCCTAGTATCACCCCTTCAGCATGCACGAAAACTCACCGTTTTGATAACTTTTAATCGGGCATGCCTTCTGAACCAACTGACCAAGTTTGAAGCCGATCCATCAAAAGCCCTAGGAGGAGTTCGATCAAATGCGAAGGCTATAAACGGCCAAAATGGGGTGAAATTGCAAATTCAATCCAAAATGGCCGACTTCCTGTTGACATACACTATGAACAATTATAAATTCTGAGTGCTTGGGGAGTTCTACAAGTGTACCAAATTTCAAGTCTCTACAATAAAGTAATGAATAGGAAAGGGTCTTTTGAAATTTCTAGGGGGCGCGTTGAGCCATTTTTTTGCGATTTTTGCGCGGACCTTAAAATACGTAAATTTTTCACAGTCTCTATGGGCCTACCAATTTTGGTGAGTTTTGAATATGTTAAAGCCCCCAAAAAGGCAATTCATTTGACGAAGAAAAAAAAAAAAAAATAAACATTAAAGCTCGCAGCAGCTGCTAATTAAAGCTCCGCGGAGCCTCAAGCGGCCCGAGCAGCCAAGCGCCGCTCCGGCCTATAGCCACCGCGGGGACCCAGCACCGCCGCCCGCCTGCCACCGCGTACCCTTTGGCACAGTTGAGGCGCCAGGCAGTTTGCACCGTTCACTTCGGCATGGTTCCCTGAGGACACACCACAAATTTGGTGCAGATCGGTCGATGTAGAGAGGAGATATTGATGATGGGATAGTCTAGGGGGCGCTGTAGAGTAAAATCACAATTCAAACCCGTTGGGCTCTTTAGCATTGAGCACAGGTCAAACGTATCCAGTTTGGTGCCAATCGGAAGATGCGTGTGTGATTCAGAGACAGTTGTATGCATATGGCGAAGGACAGACAGTTGGCCACGCCCCCATGAGTCAGAGTTCATCCTCACAGTTCATCATCAGGTCATATTATGTCAGGTGGTAGAAGATTAATTCCATATGTATTACTCAGTAAAAATAAGACATACAGTAGAAAAAACAGCTGAATTCCTGTTAAAAGTGGGCGGAGCTAAGGTTACGTCATCATCTGACCATGAGAATGTAATGAGGGTTGGTCAGTAGTGAGACATAGGAAGTCTGAAGCAGCTGTGACCTTGTATGTGGAAGTTATGTCACTTTGATGTTTTATGGCGAATAGTCAAAGTTTTGCACTTAGCCACGCCCACATGCTTTGACATACAAAAATTCCTGTGATAACTTTAGACCTTTAATGTCTGAACTCTCTGCTGACTGAGTTTGAAGTCTGTATGTCAAACGCTGTAGGAGGAGTTCGATCAAATATGACGTCTTGAAAAACAGCAAATGGCGATTTGATCCAAAATGGCCGACTTCTGTTGGGTTTGGACCATGGCTCCAAGAGACTTTTTTGTAGGTCTGACAAGATACACAAGTGTACCAAGTTTCATAATTCTAGGTTAAAGAATGGCTTGGGGCTGATTATTTAAAATCTTCAAGGGGGCGCTGTTGAGACATTAGGCCACGCCCACAAAAAATCACACTGGATTCCTGTCGAGGGGCCCACAAGGATCAAACCTAGTGAGTTTGGTGCAGCTGGGCTTTAAACTGTGGAATTCAAGGCCAAACGTAAGGAGACGGCGTTAAAGGTCACTTCGCCACGCCACCACGCCCACCTGCTGCATCCAAACCAAACGGGGTTGGACACCCTGACACACCAACATGTCTTCTGTCTGTGGACACAGTTTCATGTTGATTAGGTCAAAGGGGTCAGATAGTGAACGTTCGCAGTAAAACATGACACTTCCTGTTCTAAGGGGGCGTGGCTTAGGTAATCTCAAAATTTCACAACTGGGTGTCGTAGGTCATCCAAAGGTGATCACACACAGAAAGTTTGGTGGCTCTGTGAGTTTATTTGTAAGAGATATAACAGTTTATTACATTCTGGTGAGTCGGTGAACTTTGACCCCTGGTACGACCCCTTCAGCATGCTCGAAAACTCACGAATTTGATAACTTTGAATCGGCCATGCCTTATGAACAATCTGACCGAGTTTGAAGCCGATCGATCGAAATCCCTAGGAGGAGTTCGATCAAATGCGACGTCTGTAAACGGCCAAAATGGGCTCAAAATCGGAACTTCAATCCAAAATGGCCGACTTCCTAGGATAGTTGCACTATGACATTAATTGTAAATTCTGAGTGTCTTGGGGAGCTCTACAACTGTACCAATTTCAAGTCTCTACGATAAAGTAAGTGAATAGAAAGGGTCTTTTGAAAGTTGCTAGGGGGCGCCCTTGAGCCGTTTCTTGTGCGATTTTTGCGAGGACCTTAAAATACGTAAATTTCACCGGGCTCTATGCGCCGCCAAGTTTGGTGAGTTTTTGAATATGATAAAGCCCCCAAAAAGCCAATTCATTTGGACAAGAATAATAATACAGCACGATCAATAGCTTCGCAGCGCTAGCTGCTCGGCTAATTAAAGCTCCGCGGAGCCTCAAGCGGCCCGAGCAGCCAAGCGCCGCTCCGGCCTATAGCCACCGCGGGGACCCAGCACCGCCGCCGCCTGCCACCGCGTACCCTTTCGCACAGTTGAGGCGCGCTCCGCCAGGCAGTTCGCACCGTTACTTCGGCATGGTTCCCTGGCGACACACCACAAATTTGGTGCAGATCGGTCGATTAGAGAGGAGATATTGATGATGGGATATCTAGGGGCGCTGTAGAGTAAAATCACAATTCAAACCGTTGGGCTCTTTAGCATTAGCACAGGTCAAACGTATCCAGTTTGGTCCAATCGGAAGATGCGTGTTGATTCAAGACATTTATGCATATGGCGAAGGACAGCCAGTTGGCCACGCCCCCATGAGTCAGAGTTCATCATCACAGTTCTCATCAGGTCATATAATGTCAGGTGGTAGAAGATTAATTCCATATGTATTCTCAGTAAAAATAAGACATACAGTAGAAAAAACAGGTAATTCCTGTAAAAGTGGGCGGAGCTAAGGTTACGTCATCATCTGACCATGAGAATGTAATGAGGGTTGTCAGTATGAGACATAGGAAGTCTGAAGCAGCTGTGACCTTGTATGTGGAAGTTATGTCACTTGATGTTTTATGGCGAATAGTCAAAGTTTGCACTTAGCCACGCCCACATGCTTTGACATACAAAATTCCTGTGATAACTTTAGACCTTAATGTCTGAACTCTCTGCTCACTGAGTTTGAAGTCTGTATCTAAACGCTGTAGGAGGAGTTCGATCAAATATGACGTCTTGAAAAACAGCAAATGGCGCTTTGATCCAAAATGGCCGACTTCCTGTTGGGTTTGGACCATGGCTCCAAGAGACTTTTTGTAGGTCTGACAGATACACAAGTGTACCAAGTTTCATAATTCTAGGTTAAAGAATGGCTTGGGGCTGTTATTTAAAATTTCAAGGGGGCGCTGTTGAGACATTAGGCCACGCCCACAAAAATACACTGGATTCCTGTCGAGGGCCCACAAGGATCAAACCTAGTGAGTTTGGTGCAGCTGGGCTTTAAACTGTGGAATTCAAGGCCAAACGTAAGGAGACGGCGTTAAAGGTCACTTCGCCACGCCGCCACGCCCACCTGCTGCATCCAAACCAAACGGGTTGGACACCCTGACACACCAACATGTCTTCTGTCTGTGGACACAGTTTCATGTTGATTAGGTCAAAGGGGTCAGATAGTGAACGTTCGCAGTAAAACATGACACTTCCTGTTCTAAGGGGGCGTGGCTTAGGTAATCTCAAAATTTCACAACTGGGTGTCGTAGGTCATCCAAAGGTGATCACACACAGAAAGTTTGGTGGCTCTGTGAGTTTATTTGTAAGAGATATAACAGTTTATTACATTCTGGTGAGTCGGTGAACTTTGACCCCTGGTACGACCCCTTCAGCATGCTCGAAAACTCACGAATTTGATAACTTTGAATCGGCCATGCCTTATGAACAATCTGACCGAGTTTGAAGCCGATCGATCGAAATCCCTAGGAGGAGTTCGATCAAATGCGACGTGTGTAAACGGCCAAAATGGGCTCAAAATCGGAACTTCAATCCAAAATGGCCGACTTCCTAGGACAGTTGCACTATGACATTAATTGTAAATTCAGAGTGTCTTGGGGAGCTCTACAACTGTACCGAATTTCAAGTCTCTACGATAAAGTAAGTGAATAGAAAAGGGTCTTTTGAAAGTTTCTAGGGGGCGCCCTTGAGCAGTTTCTTTGCGATTTTTGCGAGACTTAAAATACGTAAATTTTCACCAGGCTCTATGCGGCCGCCAAGTTTGGTGAGTTTTTGAATATGATAAAGCCCCCAAAAAGCCAATTTATTTACGGAAGAATAATAATAAACAGCACAACAATAGGCCTTCGCAGCGCTTAGCTGCTCGGCCTAATTAAAGCTCCGCGGAGCCTCAAGCGGCCCGAGCAGCCAAGCGCCGCTCCGGCCTATAGCCACCGCGGGGACCAGCACCGCCGCCCGCCTGCCACCGCGTACCCTTTCGCACAGTTGAGGCGCGCTCCGCCAGGCAGTTCGCACCGTTACTTCGGCATGGTTCCCTGGGACACACCACAAATTTGGTGCAGATCGGTCGATGTAGAGAGGAGATATTGATGATGGGATAATCTAGGGGCGCTGTAGAGTAAAATCACAATTCAAACCTTGGGCTCTTTAGCATTGACACAGGTCAAACGTATCCAGTTGGTGCCAATCGGAAGATGCGTGTGTGATTCAGAGACAGTTTATGCATATGGCGAAGGACAGACAGTTGGCCACGCCCCATGAGTCAGAGTTCATCTCACAGTTCATCATCAGGTCATATTATGTCAGGTGGTAGAAGATTAATTCCATATGTATTACTCAATAAAAATAAGACATACAGTAGAAAAAACAGGTGAATTCCAGTCAAAAGTGGGCGGAGCCAATGTTACGTCATCATTTAACCATGATAATGTAATGAGGGATGGTCAGTAGTGAGACATAGGAAGTCTGAAGCAGCTGTGACCTTGTATGTGGAAGTTATGTCACTTTGATATTTTATGGCGAATAGTCAAAGTTTGGCACTTAGCCACGCCCACATGCTTTAACATACAAAAATTCCTGTGATAACTTTAGTCCTTTAATGTCTAAACTCTCTGTTGACTGAGTTTGAAGTCTGTATGTCAAATGCTGTAGGAGGAGTTCGATCAAATACGACGTCTGTGAAAAACAGCAAATGGCGAATTTAATCCAAAATGGCCGACTTCTGTTGGGTTTGGACCATGGCTCCAAGAGGCTTTTTGTAGGTCTGACAGATACACAAGTGTACCAAGTTTCATAATTCTAGGTTAAAGAATGGCTTGGGGCTGATTATTTAAATCTTCAAGGGGGCGCTGTTGAGACCTTAGGCCACGCCCACAAAAAATCACACTGGATTCCTGTCGAGGGTCCCACAAGGATCAAACCTAGTGAGTTTGGTGCAGCTGGGCTTTAAACTGTGGAATTCAAGGACAAACGTAAGGAGACGGCGTTAAAGGTCACTTCGCCACGCCGCCACGCCCACCTGCTGCATCCAAACCAAACGGGGTTGGACATCCTGACACACCAACATGTCTTCTGTCTGTGGACAGTGTTTCATGTTGATTAGGTAAAGGGGTCAGATAGTGAACGTTCGCAGTAAAACATGACACTTCCTGTTCTAAGGGGCGTGGCTTAGGTAATCTCAAAATTTCACAACTGGGTGTCGTAGGTCATCCAAAGGTGATCACACACAGAAGTTTGGTGGCTCTGTGAGTTTATTTGTAAGAGATATAACAGTTTATTACATTCTGGTGAGTCGGTGAACTTTGACCCCTGGACGACCCCTTCAGCATGCTCGAAAACTCACGAATTTGATAACTTTGAATCGGCCATGCCTTATGAACAATCTGACCGAGTTTGAAGCCGATCGATCGAAATCCCTAGGAGGAGTTCGATCAAATGCGACGTGTGTAAACGGCCAAAATGGGCCAAAATCGGAACTTCAATCCAAAATGGCCGACTTCCTGGATAGTTGCACTATGACATTAATTGTAAATTCTGAGTGTCTTGGGGAGCTCTACAACTGTACCAATTTCAAGTCTCTACGATAAAGTAAGTGAATAGAAAGGGTCTTTTGAAAGTTGCTAGGGGGCGCCCTTGAGCCGTTTCTTGTGCGATTTTTGCGAGGACCTTAAAATACGTAAATTTCACCGGGCTCTATGCGCCGCCAAGTTTGGTGAGTTTTTGAATATGATAAAGCCCCCAAAAAGCCAATTCATTTGGCACAAGAATAATAACAGAATTAATAGCGCTTAGCTCGGCTAATTAAAGCTCCGCGGCGCGGAGCCTCAAGCGGCCCGAGCAGCCAAGCGCCGCTCCGGCCTATAGCCACCGCGGGGACCCAGCACCGCCGCCTGCCTGCCACCGCGTACCCTTTCGCACAGTTGAGGCACGCGTCCGCCAGGCAGTTCGCACCGTTAACTTCAGCATGGTTCCCTGGCGACACACCACAAATTTGGTGCAGATCGGTCGATGTAGAGAGGAGATATTGATGATGGGATAATCTAGGGGCGCTGTAGAGTAAAATCACAATTCAAACCTGTTGGGCTCTTTAGCATTTAGCACAGGTCAAACGTATCCAGTTTGGTTCCAATGGGAAGATGCGTGTGTGATTCAGAGACAGTTGTATGCATATGGTGAAGGACAGACAGTTAGCCACGCCCCCATGAGTCAGAGCTCATAATCACAATTAATCATCAGGTTATATTATGTCAGGTGGTAGAAGATTAATTCCATATGTATTACTCAGTAAAAATAAGACATACAGTAGAAAAAACAGCTGAATTCCTGTTAAAGGTGGGCGGAGCTAAGGTTACGTCATCATCTGACCATGAAAATGTAATGAGGTCTCAGTAGTGAGACATAGGAAGTCTGAAGCAGCTGTGACCTTGTATGTGGAAGTTATGTCACTTTGATGTTTTATGGCGAATAGTCAAAGTTTGGCACTTAGCCACGCCCACATGCTTTGACATACAAAATTCCTGTGATAACTTTAGACCTTTAATTCTGAACTCTCTGCTGACTGAGTTTGAAGTCTGTATCTCAAACGCTGTAGGAGGAGTTCGATCAAATATGACGTCTCTGAAAAACAGCAAATGGCGGCTTTATCCAAAATGGCCGACTTCCTTTGGGTTTGGACCATGGCTCCAAGAGACTTTTTTGTAGGTCTGACAGATACACAAGTGTACCAAGTTTCATAATTCTAGGTTAAAGAATGGCTTGGGGCTGATTATTAAATCTTCAAGGGGGCGCTGTTGAGACATTAGGCCACGCCCACAAAAATACACTGGATTCCTGTCGAGGGCCCACAAGGATCAAACCTAGTGAGTTTGGTGCAGCTGGGCTTTAAACTGTGGAATTCAAGGCCAAACGTAAGGAGACGGCGTTAAAGGTCACTTCGCCACGCCGCCACGCCCACCTGCTGCATCCAAACCAAACGGGGTTGGACACCCTACACACCAACATGTCTTCTGTCTGTGGACACAGTTTCATGTTGATTAGGTAAAGGGGTCAGATAGTGAACGTTCGCAGTAAAACATGACACTTCCTGTTCTAAGGGGCGTGGCTTAGGTAATCTCAAATTTCACAACTGGGTGTCGTAGGTCATCCAAAGGTGATCACACACAGAAAGTTTGGTGGCTCTGTGAGTTTATTTGTAAGAGATATAACAGTTTATTACATTCTGGTGAGTCGGTGAACTTTGACCCCTGGTACGACCCTTCAGCATGCTCGAAAACTCACGAATTTGATAACTTTGAATCGGCCATGCCTTATGAACATCTGACCGAGTTTGAAGCCGATCGATCGAAATCCCTAGGAGGAGTTCGATCAAATGCGACGTCTGTAAACGGCCAAAATGGGTCAAAATCGGAACTTCAATCCAAAATGGCCGACTTCCTGGATACTTGCACTATGACATTAATTGTAAATTCTGAGTGTCTTGGGGAGCTCTACAACTGTACCGAATTTCAAGTCTCTACGATAAAGTAAGTGAATAGAAAGGGTCTTTTGAAAGTTCTAGGGGGCGCCCTTGAGCCGTTTCTTGTGCGATTTTGCGAGGACCTTAAATACGTAAATTTCACCGGGCTCTATGCGCCGCCAAGTTTGGTGAGTTTTTGAATATGATAAAGCCCCAAAAAGCCAATTTATTTGACGAAGAATAATAATTAAAGCTCCGCGGAGCCTCAAGCGGCCCGAGCAGCCAAGCGCCGCTCCGGCCTATAGCCACCGCGGGGACCAGCACCGCCGCCCGCCTGCCACCGCGTACTGTCGCAAGTTGAGGCGCGCGTCCGCCAGGCAGTTCGCACCGTTAGTTCGGCATGGTTCCCTGGCGACACACCACAAATTTGGTGCAGATCGGTCGATGTAGAGAGGAGATATTGGTGATGGATAACTAGGGGGCGCTGTAGAGTAAATCACAATTCAAACCTGTGGGCTCTTTAGCATTGAACACAGGTCAAACGTATCCAGTTTGGTTCCAATCGGAAGATGCTGTGTGATTCAGAGACAGTTCTATGCATATGGCGAAGGACAGACAGTTGGCCACGCCCCATGAGTCAGAGTTCATCTCACAGTTCATCATCAGTCATATTATGTCAGGTGGTAGAAGATTAATTCCATATGTATTACTCAGTAAAATAAGACATACAGTAGAAAAAACAGCTGAATTCCTTTCAAAGTGGGCGGAGCTAAGGTTCGTCATCATCTGACCATGAGAATGTAATGAGGGTTGGTCAGTAGTGAGACATAGGAAGTCTGAAGCAGCTGTGACCTTGTATGTGAAGTTATGTCACTTTGATGTTTTATGGCGAATAGTCAAAGTTTGCACTTAGCCACGCCCACATGCTTTGCATACAAAAATTCCTGTGATAACTTTAGACCTTTAATCTCAACTCTCTGCTGACTGAGTTTGAAGTCTGTATCTCAAACGCTGTAGGAGGAGTTCGATCAAATATGACGTCTTGAAAAACAGCAAATGGCGCTTTGATCCAAAATGGCCGACTTCTGTTGGGTTTGGACCATGGCTCCAAGAGACTTTTTTGTAGGTCTTGACAGATACACAAGTGTACCAAGTTTCATAATTCTAGGTTAAAGAATGGCTTGGGGCTGATTATTTAAAATTTCAAGGGGGCGCTGTTGAGACATTAGGCCACGCCCACAAAAATCACACTGGATTCCTGTCGAGGGGCCCACAAGGATCAAACCTAGTGAGTTTGGTGAGCTGGGCTTTAAACTGTGGAATTCAAGGCCAAACGTAAGGAGACGGCGTTAAAGGTCATTCGCCACGCCGCCACGCCCACCTGCTGCATCCAAACCAAACGGGGTTGGACACCCTAAACACCAACATGTCTTCTGTCTGTGGACACAGTTTCATGTTGATTAGGTGAAAGGGGTCAGATAGTGAACGTTCGCAGTAAAACATGACACTTCCTGTTCTAAGGGGCGTGGCTTAGGTAATCTAAAAATTTCACAACTGGGTGTCGTAGGTCATCCAAAGGTGATCACACACAGAAAGTTTGGTGGCTCTGTGAGTTTATTTGTAAGAGATATAACAGTTTATTACATTCTGGTGAGTCGGTGAACTTTGACCCCTGGAACGACCCCTTCACATGCTCGAAAACTCACGAATTTGATAACTTTGAATCGGCCATGCCTTATGAACAATCTGACCGAGTTTGAAGCCGATCGATCGAAATCCCTAGGAGGAGTTCGATCAAATGCGACGTCTGTAAACGGCCAAAATGGGCTCAAAATCGGAACTTCAATCCAAAATGGCCGACTTCCTAGGATACTTGCACTATGACATTAATTGTAAATTCTGAGTGTCTTGGGGAGCTCTACAACTGTATCAAATTTCAAGTCTCTACGATAAAGTAAGCGAATAGGAAAGGGTGTTTTAAAAGTTGCTAGGAGGCGCCCTTGAGCCGTTTCTCATGCGATTTTTGCGAGGACCTTAAAATACGTAAATTTCACACGGGCTCTATGCGCCCGCCAAGTTTGGTGAGTTTTTGAATATGATAAAGCCCCCAAAAAGCCAATTCATTTGGCGGAAGAATAATAATTAAAGCTCCGCGGAGCATCGAGCGGCCCGAGCAGCCAAGCGCCGCTCGGCCTATAGCCACCGCGTGGTCCCAGCACCGCCTTCCCCCAGCCACCGCCGATGCTCTGACGGAGAAGCCGAACCCGCCCCCCTTCAATTACTCAGTGTGTCATGTTTGGCATTTCTCACAGACAATGCACAAAAATCTGTTGCAGATTGGCTGCAGCGAGTAGATCAGGGGTCACCAACCTTTTTGAAACTGAGAGCTACTTCATGGCTACCGAGTCATATAATGGGCTACCAGTTTGACACTATTCTGAAATAACAAATTTACTCAGTTTGCCTTTAGTTATATATAATCAATAATGATTAATGATACTGATCCATGAGAATACTCATCCATGAGAAGACACTGATCACGTTAATGATTTCTCACAATAATTAGCAATGAAAACTAGGTGGGAAACAGATATCAATATTCAGCACTTTATATCTTTTAATCTGATTAATTGGGTGTTTATTTTTGTGGCAACATTTCGGCCTCAGGATTTTTGAAAAAAAGTATTGTTTTAAGTTTTGAATATTTTGTTACAACACTGACATGTTTAACAATAAGAAATTAATAATAATGGGCAAGCACAGGATTGGATAAATTAATTATTACATGTGGGTTTTTTCACCATTGTCTCTGAATTCAGTGTTCCACCCTTTTATGAACATTTACATATGGACCACAAATAGTTAAACATTTAAATATTGAGAAATAATGACTTTTTCTTACATAGAGTGTGTCCCTTTTACTATATAATATGTTTTTTTCTTGAAATTGTAACACATCATGAAGTTACGAATAATTTATGACTGTATTGCAAAGAAAACACTGTTTTTTTTACTCATTATTACTGACAGCATTGAAAATATTGGTAATTTCAAAAACTTATACCAATATTTTCATTTATTGGTCTTCAACTCCCAACATGGCTCAGAAAAATCCACAGTACTTAATGTTTCTGTAACAATATTTAATAAAAACATGTGTGGAATGGAACATAACATGGTGGATTGTCCCATAACAGGGTGGAAAATAAAAGTATTTGATTCTAAATCTGATGATTTTCATTATTAGTTGCAGGTTTCCTAACAGGGTGGAACTTTAAGCTTTACATATACAGGTTTAACATATTTAAGATAAGAAAAAGTACAGAGACGGTGATTGTTGAAGCTCACTTTGTTTTCCATGGTTGAACTCACATCAAAACCAATTGATGTCACTTACATTAAATGGTTTTTAAGGAATTTTAGACTTTTTGAATGCAGAAATGAAACATCCTAACAGGGTGGAAAGTTAGTACTGGCACTAAATCTAACATGCTTTTTAAATTTTACTGAATAAACATTTTTCACAATCTTTCCTAACAATCTTTCCACTGTCCAATGGCGCAACAAGTAGCCAAGCAGAAGGAGCATCGTGACTGTTTTCATCCTCCCTCCCACTGCAATGTTTGCCATCATAATAGGAGACGAAATCAATTAGCAATGAGCATGCTCTGTGTTCATACTTTCAACTTTTACTTATTCAGAGATTAAATAACTGTGTGTATATATATATATATATATATATATATATATATATATATATATATATATATATATATATATATATAAACAAATAAGGGCTCTAAGTGAGGATTCAGTCCTTAGTCGTTAGTAAAGATCCGTCCAGAAGAATCAGATCGTTCCTGAATGTTATATCACTATATTGCAGACTTTGGTCACAGCGTTGTCCCATATATGCGACACCTCAGTCAATACTGTATAATTCAGCGCATAGTGACAACTTTTTTAATCAGATGCAACATGTGTGTCTGTACAGCTAGCTTAGCTAGCATCACGTCCACAGATATTACCTTTCTTTAAGCTATCCTTCCAAGTGACGCTAAAAGTTGGACGAAGTCCCCGCCGTCTGAAAGCGAAGCGCTGCTGATTTTACATGTCGCCATTTATTTTGATTTATGCAGCGCTTTTATATTACTGATGATTGGGCAGCTTCACCCGCTCAGAGGAAACCACTGCGCATGTCGTGGAGCTCCGCGTGCGAGTAAAGGTGGAGCCGATGGGTAACAACAGACACTACGTCACGTTATTGCTGGGATTTTACGGCGCCACCTTAAATCCCTGAACTTCACATTTTAACGGAAGAAAAGAGCAACGCGACTTGGATGTAACAAGTAACGAGACAGTTTTGTAGAAATGTAGTGAAGTAGAAAGTACAGATACTTACTGTAAAATGTAGTGGAGTAAAAGTAGAAAGAACCCATTATTAAATCTGCTTAAGTAAAGTACAGAAACACGAAAACTCTACTTAAGTACAGTACTTCCCACCACTGTTTACAGCAGCGCTCACTGCTGCAGCCTGCAACATCTCATGCAGATTAGCCAATGTAGAGAGGAGATATAGCTATTTGATTAACCGAAGGGGGGAAGTGGAGTCAAGTTATAATCTAATGCTATTGGGGTCTTTAGAGGTTCACTGAAGTCAGCCATAAATATCTGGTGGAAATCACATGAGCCTTGTTGATTTAGAGACGATCGTTGACATGGCTGGTATTGCTATTTGCTAATAAGGCACGCCCACATGCTTCAGCTAGCAGCCGCCGCAGGTGGCTTCGTCTGCTCGCTGGAAAAACAAGTTTCAGCTAGCAAGTCCTGAAGAAGGCTAGCTGAAGCCACATGCTTCAGCACGCTTCAGCTGAAGCACACTTGAAATCAGCAGTTGGAAACAGGGGGGTGACATCACCATTAGAGATGGGGTTTTTTTAACTGAGTAAAAAACTCAGTAAAAAACTCAGTTTTTTACTCAGTTTTGTACTCAATAAAAAACTGAGTCACAGACTCAGTTTGTGTTTTACACAAAATTAGTCTGTGTAAAACACAGACTCAAAACTGAGTCTGTTAAAACTCAGTTTTACACAGAGTTGATCATCATGTCATTTTATATCAATTTGCACAGCATTGAACCCATTTGAGTCAGAGTAAATGTAAGACTACAGAGATGGTGACAGTTGAAGCTCACTTTGCTTTCCATGGTTGAATTCACATCAAAATCAATTGATGTCACTTACATTAAATGGATTTTGTGGAATTTTAGACTTTTTGAAGGCAGAAATGAAACATCATAACAGGGTTTAAAGTTAGTACTGGGACATGTATAATATGAAGAAAATATCAAATGTGAAAATAGTTTCAGTAGATTAAATTACATATTAAAATAAGGTGTAGTCCAGTCAATCAGCTTGTTGAAGAAAAAAATAAATATAAATATATTTTATAGTTTAAATGTCATGAGGAAGTCTATTACGCTGCACTGGGGACACATGAAATTGAACATGTCCAGCAACAAAAAGGTGTGTAAAGATCAAAATAATATTTAAATGGCATTTTGTTTATATTTGAATAATGGGAAACATCTAAATCCATCCTTCCTTTTTCCTGTACCCTTGTCCCTTAGTGGGGTCGGGAGGGCTGCTTGTGCCCATCTCCAGCTGGCGTGCAAACATCTAAATGTATAATTAAAACCTTTGTTGTTCAGTTGTTGCAGTGGCTGCCGGTTTGCAAGAATTCCTGCTGGTGTTGCCCGTACTGGATTGTGTTTGAGCTTCTCTTTATTAAATTATAATAAACATCATCATCGTCATCATCATCACCTGGGTTTCAGTGTTCATCCTCACCACCAATAACCACAAATCATGACAGTTTAAGTTTTGGGAGAATGTTTTTGCATCTGAACAGCTTGATTGATACTTTATCTTGTCACTTGTGTTGACATTAGCTACATTGTGTTTACAGCAGCGCTCCCTGCTGCAACCTGCAACATTTCATGCAGATTAGCCAATGTAGAGATAAGATACAGCTTTTTGATTAGCCTAGGGAGTGAAGTGAAGTCAAGTTATAATCCAATCTTTAGAGGATCACCACAGTCGATCATAGAAAATGTGGTGCAAATTGGATGAAGCCTGGTTGATTTAGAGACGATTGTAGACATGGCTGGCATTGCTATTTGCTAATAAGGCATGCCCACATGCTTCAGCTAGCAGTCAACATACACAGAGTTCATCATCATGTCATTTTATATTAATTTGCACAGCATTGAACCCATTTGAGTCAGAGTAAAAGCAAGACTTCCGGCAGACAAAAACAGGTGACTTCCTGTTGGAGAGGGGCGTGGCTAAGGTGATGTCATCATATGACCTTGTGAATGTGATCAAGGCTGGCCAATAATGAGAAATGGAAAGTCTGATGAAGTTGTCACTTTTCCTGTAGAAGTTATTGCATTTTAGTATTTCATGGCACAAAGCCAAAGTTTGACACTTAGCCACGCCCACATGCTTTTATGTACGAGAATTCTTTTGATAACTTTTCATCTTCAATGTCTTAAGTGTGTGCTAAGCGAGTTTGAAGTCTGTATCTCAAAAGCTGTAGGAGGAGTTCGATCAGATGTGACGTCTATGAAAAACCGGAAATGGCGGCTTTGATCCAAAATGGCCGACTTCCTGTTGGGTTTGGACCATGGCTCCAAGAGACTTTTTTGTACATCCTGACAAGATACACATGTGTACCAAGTTTCATAATTCTAGGTTAAAGCATGGCTTGGGGCTGATGATTTAAACTCTTCTAGGGGGCGCTGTTGAGACATTAGGCCACGCCCACCAAATATTGCACTGGATTACTGTCCGGAGTTGGATAAGGATCGATCTCAGTGAGTTTGGTGCAGCTGGACTCACAATTGTGGAATTAACAGCCAAACGTATGGACACGGCGTTACAGGTATATTCGCCACGCCGCCACGCACACCTGCTGCATCCAAACAAACAGCGTTGGAAACCATAACACACCAACATGTCTTCTGTTTGTGGACACAGTTTCATGTTGATTAGGTTAAAGAGGTCAGATCACAATAAAACATGACACTTCCTGTTCTAAGGGAGCGTGGCTTATGTGATCTCAAAATTTCAACATTGGGTCTTGTACAGCCTCTAAAGGTGATCACACACGAAAGTTTGGTGGCTCTGTGACCTTCTTTTTAGGAGATATAACTTAATTATTTTATGGTGAGTCAGTGAACTTTGACCCCTAGTATCACCCTTTGAGCATGCTCAAAAACTCACCGTTTTGATAACTTTGAATCGGGCATGCCTTATGAACAAACTGACCAAGTTTGAAGCCGATCCATCATAGTCCCTGGGAGGAGTTCAATCAAATGCGACAGTTATAAACGGCCAAAATGGGGTCAAATTTGCTAATTCAATCCAAAATGGCCGACTTCCTGTTTGACATACACTATGAGAACAATTATAAATTCTGAGTGTCTTGGGGAGTTCTACAAGTGTACCAAATTTCAAGTCTCTACAATAAAGTAAGTGAATAGGGAAGGGTCTTTTGAAATTTTCTAGGGGGCGCTGTTGAGCCATTTTTTTTGCTATTTTTGCAGAGACCTTAAAATACGTAAATTTTTCACAGTCTCTATGGGCCCACCAATTTTGGTGAGTTTTTGAATACGTTAAAGCCCCCAAAAAGGCAATTCATTTGAGGCGAGAAAAAAAAAATAAATAAAAATAAAATAAATAATAATAAACATTTGAAAAACAATAGGCCTTCGCAGCGCTTAGCTGCTGATTTCAAGCCACACTTGAAATCAGCAGTTGGAAATGGGGTGACATCACCATTAGAGATGGGGTTTTTTTTACTGAGTAAAAAACTCAGTAAAAAACTGAGTTTTTTACTCAGTTTGTATTACTCTGTATTACTCAGTAAAAATAAGACATACAGTAGAACAAACAGCTGAATTCCAGTTAAAAGTGGGCGGAGCTAAGGTTACGTCATCATCTGACCATGAGGGTTGGTCAGTAGTGAGACATAGGAAGTCTGAAGCAGCTGTGACCTTGTATGTGGAAGTTATGTGACTTTGATGTTTTATGGTGAATAGTCAAAGTTTGGCACTTAGCCACGCCCACATGCTTTACATACAAAAATTCCTGATAACTTTAGACCTTGAATCTCTGAACTCTGCTCACTGAATTTGAAGTCTGTAAGTCAAACGCTGTAGGAGGAGATTGATGAAATACGACGTCTGTCAAAAACAGCAAATGGCGAATTTAATCCAAAATGGCCGACTTTCTGTTGGGTTTGGACCATGGCTCCAAGAGGCTTTTTTTAGGTGCTGACATGATACACAAGTGTACCAAGTTTCATAATTCTAGGTTAAAGAATGGCTAGGGGCTGATTAGTTAAAATCTTCAAGGAGGCGCTGTTGAGACATTAGGCCACGCCCACAAAAAATTACACTGGATTCCTGTCGAGGGCCCACAAGGATCAATTCTAGTGAGTTTGGTGCAGCTGGGCTTTACACTGTGGAATTCAAGGCCAAACGTAAGGAGACGGCGTTACAGGTCACTTCGCCACGCCGCCACGCCAACCTGCTGCATCCAAACCAAACGGGGTTGGACACCCTCACACACCAACATGTCTTCTGTCTGTGGACACAGTTTCATGTTGATTAGGTGAAAGGGGTCAGATAGTGAACGTTCGCAGTAAAACATGACACTTCCTGTTCTAAGGGGCGTGGCTTAGGTAATCTCAAAATTTCACAACTGGGTGTCATAGGTCATCCAAAGGTGATCACACACAGAAAGTTTGGTGGCACTGTGAGTTTATTTGTAAGAGATATAACAGTTTATTACATTCTGGTGAGTCGGTGAACTTTGACCCCAGGAACGACCCCTTCAACATGCTCGAAAACTCACGAATTTGATAACTTTGAATCGGCCATGCCTTATGAACAATCTGACCAAGTTTGAAGCCGATCGATGGAAATCCCTAGGAGGAGTTCGATCAAATGCGACGTCTTTAAACGGCCAAAATGGGCACAAAATCGGAACTTCAATCCAAAATGGCCGACTTCCTAGGATAGTTGCACTATGACATTAATTGTAAATTCTCAGTGTCTGTGGGAGCTCTACAACTGTACCAAATTTGAAGTCTCTACGATAAAGTAAGTGAATAGAAAAGGGTCTTTTGAATGTTGCTAGGGGGCGCCCTTGAGCCGTTTCTTGTGCGATTTTTGCGATGACCTTAAAATACATAAATTTTAAACGGGTTCTATGCGCCCGCCAAGTTTGGTGAGATTTTGAATATGATAAAGCCCCCAAAAAGCCAATTCATTTGGCACAAGAATAATAATTAAAGCTCCGCGGAGCCTCAAGCGGCCCGAGCAGCCAAGCGCCGCTCCGGCCTATAGCCACCGCGGAGGACCCAGCACCGCCGCCCGCCTGCCACCGCATACCCTTTCGCACAGTTGAGGCGCGCATCCGCCAGGCAGTTCGCACCGTTATTTCGGCATGGTTCCCTGAGGACACACCACAAATTTGTGCAGATCGGTCGATGTAGAGAGGAGATATTGATGATGGGATAGTCTAGGGGGCGCTGTAGAGTAAAATCACAATTCAAACCGTTGGGCTCTTTAGCATTTAGCACAGGTCAAACGTATCCAGTTTGGTGCCAATCGGAAGATGCGTGTGTGATTCAGGACAGTTGTATGCATATGGCGAAGGATAGACAGTTGGCCACGCCCCCATGAGTCAGAGTTCATCTCACAGTTCATCATCAGGTGATATTATGTCAGGTGGTAGAAGATTAATTCCATATGTATTACTCAGTAAAATAAGACATACAGTAGAAAAACAGCTAATTCCTGTTAAAAGTGGGCGGAGCTAAGGTTACGTCATCATCTGACCATGAGGGTTGGTCAGTAGTGAGACATAGGAAGTCTGAAGCAGCTGTGACCTTGTATGTGGAAGTTATGTCACTTTGATGTTTTATGGCGAATAGTCAAAGTTGGCACTTAGCCACGCCCACATGCTTTGACATACAAAAATTCCTGTGATAACTTTAGACCTTTATGTCTGAACTCTCGCGACTGAGTTTGAAGTCTGTATGTCAAACGCTGTAGGAGGAGTTCGATCAAATACGACGTCTGTGAAAAACAGCAAATGGCATTTATCCAAAATGGCCGACTTTCTGTTGGGTTTGGACCATGGCTCCAGAGACTTTTTTGTAGGTCTGACAAGATACACAAGTGTACCAAGTTTCATATTCTAGGTTAAAGATGGCTTGGGCTGATTATTTAAAATCTTCAGGGGGCGCTGTTGAGACATTAGGCCACGCCCACAAAATCACACTGGATTCCTGTCGAGGGGCCCACAAGGATCAAACCTAGTGAGTTTGGTGCAGCTGGGCTTTAAACTGTGGAATTCAAGGCCAAACGTAAGGAGACGGCGTTAAAGGTCACTTCGCCACGCCGCCAGCCCACCTGCTGCATCCAAACCAAACGGGGTTGGACACCCTACACACCAACATGTCTTCTGTCTGTGGACAAGTTTCATGTTGATTAGGTCAAAGGGGTCAGATAGTGAACGTTCGCAGTAAAACATGACACTTCCTGTTCTAAGGGGGCGTGGCTTAGGTAATCTAAAATTTCACAACTGGGTGTCGTAGGTCATCCAAAGGTGATCACACACAGAAAGTTTGGTGGCTCTGTGAGTTTATTTGTAGAGATTAACAGTTTATTACATTCTGGTGAGTCGGTGAACTTTGACCCTATACGACCCCTTCAGCATGCTCGAAAACTCACGAATTTGATAACTTTGAATCGGCCATGCCTTATGAAGATCTGACAGAGTTTGAAGCCGATCGATCGAAATCCCTAGGAGGAGTTCGATCAAATGCGACGTCTGTAAACAGCAAAATGGTCAAAATCGGAACTTCAATCCAAAATGGCCGACTTCCTGGGATACTTGCACTATGACATTAATTGTAAATTCTGAGTGTCTTCGGGAGCTCTACAACTGTACCAAATTTCAAGTCTCTATGATAAAGTAAGTGAATAGGAAAGGGTCTTTTTAAAGTTGCTAGGGGGCGCCTTGAGCCGTTTCTTGTGCGATTTTTGCGAGGACCTTCAAATACGTAAATTTCACACGGGCTCTATGCGCCGCCAAGTTTGGTGAGTTTTTGAATATGATAAAGCCCCAAAAAGCCAATTCATTTGGCACAGATAATAATAACAGCACGATTTCATAGGCTCGCAGCGTTAGTGCTCGCTAATAAACAGCACGATTCAATAGGCCTCGCAGCGCTTAGCTGCTCGCCGATTCAAGCTCGCCGCTGCTGGCCTAAAATATTTACAGCACGAAACAATAGCCTTCGCAGCGCTTAGCTGCTCGGCCTAATTAAAGCTCCGCGAGCCTCAAGCGGCCCGAGCAGCCAAGCGCCGCTCCGGCCTATAGCCACCGGGGGACCCAGCCCGCGCCCACCTGCCACCGCGTACCCTATCGCACAGTTGAGGCGCGCCTCCGCCAGGCAGTTTGAACTGTTCACTTTTGCATTGTTCCCTGAGGACACACCACAAATTTGGAGCAGATCGGTAGATGTAGAGAGGAGATATTGATGATGGGATAGTCTAGGGGGCGCTGTAGAGTAAAATCACAATTCAAACCCGTTGGGCTCTTTAGCATTGAGCACAGGTCAAATGTATCCAGTTTGGTGCCAATCGGAAGATGAGTCTTTGATTCAGAGACAATTTTATGCATATGGCGAAGGACAGACAGTTGGCCACGCCCCCATGAGTTAGAGTTCATCATCACAGTTCCTCATCAGGTCATATAATGTCAGGTGTTAGAAGATTAATTCCATATGTATTACTCAGTAAAAATGAGACATACAGTAGAAAAAACAGGTAACTTCCAGTCAAAAGTGGGCGGAGCTAAGGATGCGTCATCATCTGACCATGAGAATGTAATGAGGGTTTGTCAGTACTGAGACATAGGAAGTCTGAAGCAGCTGTCACCTTATATGTGGAAGTTATGTCACTTTATTGTTTATGGCAAATATTTTAAGTTTTGCACTTAGACACGCCCACATGCTTTCACATACAAAAATTCCTGTGATAACTTTAGACCTTTAATGTCTCAACTCTCTGCTGACTGAGTTTGAAGTCTGTATGTCAAACGCTGTAGGAGGAGTTCGATCGAATATGACGTCTGTGAAAAACAGCAAATGGCGAATTTAATCCAAAATGGCCGACTTTCTGTTGGGTTTGGACCATGGCTCCAGGAGACTTTTTTGTAGGTCCTGACACGATACACAAGTGTACCAAGTTTCATAATTCTAGGTTAAAGAATGGCTTGGGGCTGATTATTTAAATCTTCAAGGGGGCGCTGTTGAGACATAGGCCACGCCCACAAAAAATCACACTGGATTCTGTCGTGGGGCCCCAAAGGATCAAACGTAGTGAGTTTGTGAAGTGGGGCTTTAAACTGTGGATTCAAGGACAAACGTAAGGAGATGGCGTTAAAGGTCACTTCGCCACGCCACCACGCCCACCTGCTGCATCCAAACCAAACGGGGTTGGACACCCTATACACAACATGTCTTCTGTCTGTGGACACAGTTTCATGTTGATTAGGTGAAAGGGGTCAGATAGTGAACGTTCGCAGTAAAACATGACACTTCCTGTTCTAAGGGGCGTGGCTTAGGTAATCTCAAAATTTCACAACTGGGTGTCGTAGGTCATCCAAAGGTGATCACACACAGAAAGTTTGGTGGCTCTGTGAGTTTATTTGTAAGAGATATAACAGTTTATTACATTCTGGTGAGTCGGTGAACTTTGACCCCTGGAACGACCCCTTCAGCATGCTCGAAAACTCACGAATTTGATAACTTTGAATCGGCCATGCCTTATGAACAATCTGACCGAGTTTGAAGCCGATCGATCGAAATCCCTAGGAGGAGTTCGATCAAATGCGACGTGTGTAAACGGCCAAAATGGGCTCAAAATCGGAACTTCAATCCAAAATGGCCGACTTCCTAGGATACTTGCACTATGACATTAATTGTAAATTCTGAGTGTCTTGGGGAGCTCTACAACTGTACCGAATTTCAAGTCTCTACGATAAAGTAAGTGAATAGAAAAGGGTCTTTTGAAAGTTTCTAGGGGGCGCCCTTGAGCCGTTTCTTGTGCGATTTTTGCGAGGACCTTAAAATACGTAAATTTTCACCAGGCTCTATGCGCCCGCCAAGTTTGGTGAGTTTTTGAATATGATAAAGCCCCCAAAAAGCCAATTTACTTTACAAGAATAATAATATTAAGCTCCGCGGAGCCTCAAGCGGCCCGAGCAGCCAAGCGCCGCTCCGGCCTATAGCCACCGCGGGGACCCAGCACCGCCGCCCGCCTGCCACCGCGTACCTTTCGCACAGTTGAGGGGCCTCCGCCAGGCAGTTCGCACCGTTACTTCGGCATGGTTCCCTGGGACACACCACAAATTTGGTGCAGATCGGTCGATGTAGAGAGGAGATATTGGTGATGGGATAACCTAGGGGGCGTTGTAGAGTAAACTCACAATTCAATCCCGTTGGGCTCTTTAGCATTGAACACAGGTCAAACGTATCCAGTTTGGTTCCAATCGGAAGATGCGTGTTTGATTCAGAGACAGTTGTATGCATATGGCGAATGACAGACAGTTGGCCACGCCCCCATGAGTTAGAGTTCATCGTCACAGTTCATCATAAGACATATTATGTCAGGTGGTAGAAGATTAATTCCATATGTATTACTCAGTAAAAATAAGACATACAGTAGAAAAAACAGCTGAATTCCTGTTAAAAGTGGGCGGAGCTAAGGTTACGTCATCATCTGACCATGAGAATGTAATGAGGGTTGGTCAGTAGTGAGACATAGGAAGTCTGAAGCAGCTGTGACCTTGTATGTGGAAGTTATGTCACTTTGATGTTTTATGGCGAATAGTCAAAGTTTGGCACTTAGCCACGCCCACATGCTTTGACATACAAAAATTCCTGTGATAACTTTAGACCTTTAATGTCTCAACTCTCTGCTGACTGAGTTTGAAGTCTGTGTCTGAAACGCTGTAGGAGGAGTTCGATCAAATATGACGTCTATGAAAAACAGCAAATGGCGGCTTTGATCCAAAATGGCCGACTTCTGTTGGGTTTGGACCATGGCTCCAAGAGACTTTTTTGTAGGTCGTGACAGATACACAAGTGTACCAAGTTTCATAATTCTAGGTTAAAGAATGGCTTGGGGCTGATTATTTAAAATCTTCAAGGGGGCGCTGTTGAGACATTAGGCCACGCCCACAAAAAATCACACTGGATTCCTGTCGAGGGGCCCACAAGGATCAAACCTAGTGAGTTTGGTGCAGCTGGGCTTTAAACTGTGGAATTCAAGGCCAAACGTAAGGAGACGGCGTTAAAGGTCACTTCGCCACGCCCACCTGCTGCATCCAAACCAAACGGGGTTGGACACCCTGACACACCAACATGTCTTCTGTCTGTGGACACAGTTTCATGTTGATTAGGTGAAAGGGGTCAGATAGTGAACGTTCGCAGTAAAACATGACACTTCCTGTTCTAAGGGGGCGTGGCTTAGGTAATCTCAAAATTTCACAACTGGGTGTCGTAGGTCATCCAAAGGTGATCACACACAGAAAGTTTGGTGGCTCTGTGAGTTTATTTGTAAGAGATATAACAGTTTATTACATTCTGGTGAGTCGGTGAACTTTGACCCCTGGAACGACCCCTTCAGCATGCTCGAAAACTCACGAATTTGATAACTTTGAATCGGCCATGCCTTATGAACAATCTGACCGAGTTTGAAGCCGATCGATCGAAATCCCTAGGAGGAGTTCGATCAAATGCGACGTCTGTAAACGGCCAAAATGGGCTCAAAATCGGAACTTCAATCCAAAATGGCCGACTTCCTAGGATAGTTGCACTATGACATTAATTGTAAATTCTGAGTGTCTTGGGGAGCTCTACAACTGTACCGAATTTCAAGTCTCTACGATAAAGTAAGTGAATAGGAAAGGGTCTTTTGAAAGTTGCTAGGGGGCGCCCTTGAGCCGTTTCTTGTGCGATTTTTGCGAGGACCTTAAAATACGTAAATTTTCACACGGGCTCTATGCGCCCGCCAAGTTTGGTGAGTTTTTGAATATGATAAAGCCCCCAAAAAGCCAATTCATTTGGCACAAGAATAATAATAAACAGCACGATTACAATAGGCCTTCGCAGCGCTTAGCTGCTCGGGCCTAATTAAAGCTCCGCGGAGCCTCAAGCGGCCCCGCAGCCAAGCGCCGCTCGGCCTATAGCCACCGCGTGTGCCCAGCACCGCCTTCCCCAGCCACCGCCGATGCTCTGACGGAACAGCCGAACCCGCCCTCCTTGAATTTACTCAGTGTGTCATGTTTGGCTTTGCTCACAGACAATGCACAAAAAATCTGTTGCTGATTGGCTGCAGCGAGTAAATCAGGGGTCACCAACCTTTTTGAAACTGAGAGCTACTTCATGGGTACCGAGTCATATAAAGGCTACCAGTTTGACACGCTCTTCTGAAATAACAAATTTACTCAGTTTGCCTTATACATTATCAGTAATGATTAATATACTGATCCATGAATACTCATCCATGAGAAGGCACTGTTCACGTTAATGATTTCTCACAACATTTAGCAACAAAAACAAGGTGGGAAACAGATATCAATATTCAGCACTTTATCTCTTTTAATCTCAGTAATTGTGTGATTCTTTTTGCAGCAACATTTCGGCCTCAGGATTTTTGAAAAAAAAGTATTGTTTTAAGTTTAATATTTTGTTACAACACTGACATGTTTAAG
>NW_027675172.1:65000-68557 GCF_904066995.2 Poecilia reticulata | reverse complement strand
CCTGGACATCCAGGCAGAGACATCCAGGCCTGGACATCCAGGCACAGACATCCAGGCAGAGACATCCAGGCCTGGACATCCAGGCACAGACATCCAGGCAGAGACATCCAGGCCTGGACATCCAGGCAGAGACATCCAGGCCTGGACATCCAGGCCTGGACATCCAGGCACAGACATCCAGGCAGAGACATCCAGGCCTGGACATCCAGGCCTTGACCTCCAGGCCCACACCCAGACTTGGCTCCGGGGTCAGACACAGTCTTGGAACCCCCCCACCCCCGATAGAACCAGGCTCTCCACACGAGTATGTGAACCCACACTTAAGCACCCCTCCTCGGACTAAACCAAGCAGTACGCAGGCCCTGGAAGCTCGTGCCCCTGGTAAGGCAACTCAGTTTTACGATGTGGCCTTGGGTTGACCGGGGAGAGGCTACCCTCCCCAGCCTCTTCCGGCCGAGCGCCCCCTGTCCGGTCCCTGGATGGGACTTAGACTTTTTCTCGCCATCAACTGAGAACCGGGCCTGCCAGGCCCACCGGCCGAGCACGTGTACCCACACTTAAGCACCCCCTCCTCGGACTACACCCAGCAGTACGCAGGCCCTGGAAGTTCGTGCCCCTGGTAAGGCAGAAGGACTTAGATTCTGGTAAAAAAAGTTTGGTTTCTCCATAGGTTTAACTGGAGAGTGTTCGCTGCGTACCCAAATTTTGCACATCTTCTAACGGCCACCAACAGGGCAATTTTGACCCGATCGAGATGCGGCTTGGCAGCCTTTGCGATCTCGTCTCGGGCTACACACATACCGAATTTTGGAGCTCTAGCATCAAAGCTTGGCCCTTCAGAGCCATGTGCGGTTTTCGGACCCCAGGTCCGGATCGACACAAGGGGGCGTGCCTGAATTGAAAAACCGGTGACATTAGTTCCATGTGGTCGGACTGAACACCCCCACGAAGTTTCAGCTCCGTTGGACCACGTTAAGTGGGTCTCCCTGGTGTTTGAATTTCGTGTTTCCAGAAAAACCGCTCCATTGATTTGAATGGGAAATGGCCGCCCGGAACCATAATTTTGCCTATATTCTAACGGCCACCAACAGGGCAATTTTGATCCGATCGCGATGCGGCTTGGCAGCCTTTGCGATCTCATCTAGCTCTTTAAACGTACCGATTTTTATAGCTCCAGCTACTACGGTTCTTGCTGGGGGGCCGGTGCCGTTTTTAGAAATGGGGGGGTCCGGATCGACCCCACGGGGGCGTGCCTGGATTGAACAAGCGGTGGCATACGGTCCATGGGGTCGGACTGAACACCCCCACGAAGTTTCAGCTCTCTGGGACCACGTTAAGTGGTAATGCCACGCGGTTTTATTTCCAGTTACCATAACCCTCCTTATGGTCTGTGGACACTGTCCAGTCTTAACGGGGCCCTGGCACCGTTCACCGCGGCCCTGGCTCCATTCACCACTTGTAAACATTGGCGGGGCGCCGGCAGTCGCTGCCCTAACTCGTTACTGGAGGCGGGGCGCCAGTAGTCGCGGCCCTGGCTCCATTCACCACTCGCGGCCCTGGCTCCATTCACCACTCGCGGCCCTGGCTCCATTCACCACTCGCGGCCCTGGCTCCATTAACCACTCGCGGCCCTGGCTCCATTCACCACTCGCGGCCCTGGCTCCATTCACCACTCGCGGCCCTGGCTCCATTCACCACTCGCGGCCCTGGCTCCATTCACCACTCGCGGCCCTGGCTCCATTCACCACTCGCGGCCCTGGCTCCATTAACCACTCGCGGCCCTGGCTCCATTCACCACTCGCGGCCCTGGCTCCATTCACCACTCGCGGCCCTGGCTCCATTCACCACTCGCGGCCCTGGCTCCATTCACCACTAACACTTTGTCATTTTTCTGTTGTCTGAAAATATTTCTAAGTGTTGGTTGGGAACACTTTGTCATTTTTTTGTCTATCACCCACTTTTCAGACTTTCCTTTATTCTCATTCAGGTAGTGTTTTTCCGCATAAGGTGTTTAAATCCCAATCACTTCTTTTGGTGGCCCTGGTAAGGCATAGAGCTTTCAGAGCAGCAAGAGCAGCTGGGGGCAATCGCGCAATCAGCCCCCTGCCCGCCTGCTGCTGCTGCTGCCGCCGCTGCCGCCGCCTCGCAATCAGGCTCAATAGGACCCAGCTGCCCGTTCCACCCTCGCTGCTGCAAACTTCTCCGGACAACAACGCTTCTGCCGGACGTTTCTACTGCAGGACGTGTGTCCAGATGCCCCAACAACCACGCTGCCCCGTCTGCCAAGGCAAGTTTGCTCAGCTGCCAAAGCATTTAGAGCGTTTTCATTGCATTTTAAACCCTGTTGAACGGAAGATACTAGTAGCCTTCGCCCACAGACGGGTGAACATCCGTGGGATGGCCTGCCCAGTCAGGGCTTGCGGATACTCTGGTCCAAGGGTGGACAGACACCTATCCAGGGTTCACAACCGCCTCGAGCCACAGGTGTTACGCGACCTCCTTCTCCAGCTTCAGTGGCGTTCCACTCTCCGCGCCATCGCAGAGCTTCGCTCCACGGATCCGACCCCGCCGCTGGCATCCGGCCTGGATGCCCAAGACCCGAACAGCAGAGCTCCAGAGTCGCAGGGAGAGGACGCAGACGTGTCGTCGTCTCCTGGCCCCACACAACGCAGGGCGCCACGACCGCTTTCAAGTACAGACTCTTCTCCTCATGCTGTCACCATGCCTGCTTCTGCTTCTCCGCCTGGTTCACCTGCAGCCACCGGAGCCCCGTCTCCTGCAGCCACCGGAGCCCCGTCTCCTGCAGCTTCTCCGCCGGGCCAGACCGACTCTGATTCCCCTGCAACATCAACCTCCACAAGGCCAGTCAGAGGACTTGCCCTGCTGCCATTTGCTCCAAGGAAGTTTCCACCACCCGTGGAGCGCTACCTTGAAGAATTCCACTCAGATCTGCGGGGTGCCCTGCCAAGCCAACAGCACCGGATGAACGCACGCTCCAAGCTGGGTCGGGTCCGTAGCTTTCTCTCATTTATTGCACACGGCAGGCAGGTGAACCCCACCTGGAAGTTCCTGGACGACGTGGAACGGGTCCACGCCTTCCCGCAGGCACTGAAGCTGAAGAAAAGAGCCATAACGACTGTTAAAGTTTACCTGGTGAACCTGTCCCAGTTCATGGATTACTTTGCCGCTACACCCCCGCGGGAATGCAGGCTGACCCGGAGACAGATCACCGCCGTCAGCAGAGCGGTCAAGGCTGACCTCCTCCAAATAGCCACCGAGGTGACCCTCCACCAGATCGAAGTTAAGCGCTCCAAGGAACGGCGGACCGTCACCAGAACCCAGCTGAGAACCTGCAAGACCCTGGCCAGGACGACAATCCCTTCCCTGCTAAGAAAGCTGGAGAACCAGCCAACCATCCAGTTGCGGAACCAGTTCTATGGTTACCTAGCTTGCTATCTCTCTGCGGTCTATGGTCACAGAGCAGGGGTCTTGACAAACATGACTGCCGACGAGCTCCAGGAAGCGATTGATGAAGCCCAGGAAGGCGCTCCGGGCTT
>NW_027675172.1:50000-55000 GCF_904066995.2 Poecilia reticulata | reverse complement strand
CCGAAGCGCCAGTGCTTGAGAGCACCAGGGCCGGCGGGAGCCCTCCATGGCAGGCCACGTGTGCTGTTCGGTCGGTTGTGTGTGTGTAAGTGTGCATGGGAGACATCCACTGGAGCTCCAGGACCTCCAGCGGGACCCCGGGCGGACCGGAGTCCACTCAGAGCACACCGCCTTCGGCCTGGGCCCAGGGTGTCCTTGCCGCTCTGTCCTGCCTTCCACGGAGCTCCGGGGCGAGCCAGAGAACCTCCAGGCCCGTCGGAAGGACCCAGCAGACTCACCGGCCAAATCTGAGACATGTCGGCCAAAGCCCCGGTTCTCCAGAGAAAAGGCAGACTTTTTTTTTTAAAACCGCTCAAAATGCACTAAAATGGGGGAAAAGAGGGCTGAAACCTGCTTAGATAGGCTCGCCAGACATCCAGGTTTCCGAAAATATAATTTTCTAAGACCTCACTTTCCCATTTTTCTTCTAAGTCCCTCTTTTCCAACTCTCTCCTGATATCGTTCCGGCGGTGTTTTGACGGGTAAGGTGACGCAATACCCTCGACCGAGTTTCATGGGCGAAAGTGAAAGTAAAAAAGACCGGACATTTTAGTGTGCACCGGACCTTCCGGTGCTAATATCTCGGTCGTTCTTTGCGGTAGAAGGAAACGGATGGCACGGGGCTGTTCCCCGGACTCCGGACTATCGGGCCATGGTGCGTTTTTACCGAAAAAGTGCATTTTTTTCCGCGAAAGCGGACCGAATGGACCCGCTTTGGCGAAAATCACTTAAAAATTCGTTAAAAATCGTAGGAAGGTCCTGGAGCAAATCGGACACCACCAGCGCACTCCTGGGACTCGCCCGGTTCCATCGGGGTATGACATGCCTGGGTCCCGTCCGTTTGGACCGCTTTTTCGGGGGACCGAATGGACCGCTTTGGCGAAAATCACTTAAAAATTCGTTAAAAATCGTAGGAAGGTCCTGGAGCAAATCGGACACCACCAGCGCACTCCTGGGACTCGCCCGGTTCCATCGGGGTATTACATGTCCGGATCCGAACAAGCGTTCGGGGTCTGGGTCGTGTTTCGGGACCCTGGTAAGGCACATGACAGTGGCGCTGAGGATGATGATGTTGGAGCAGCCGATGAAGATACTCGCGTCGGGCGGGGCTGAGCGGGGGATGAGCGAGGGCTGAGACCCTCGACAGAGAACCGGGCCTAGGGGACCGGGACTTTGGTCCAGGCCTCCGGGAGTGACATCACCCGAACCGGGGGCATCCCAGGAGCACGATGGTGCCAGTCCCGGTTCGTTTGGACCGCGGGAAAGGGTACTTTTGACCCGACTTCCGGTAGACGGTTAAACACCCATAGACGACCGCAGGAAGGTCCTGGAGCGAAACGGAGGCCACCCTAGTAATCCCCGGAGCGGCCCGGATCCAACGGTGTACGGCATGAGCGGGTTCCGGGCCTTCCGGACCGCCTACTCGCCCCCCCCCCCAGGCCCGGTTAGGCGCAAATCGCTTAAAAATTCGTTAAAAATCGGGGGAACGTCCTAGGCGAAATCGGAGACCACCGGGGCACTCCTGGGACTCGCCCGGTTCTTCCAGTATATAGTTTGCCTAGGTTCCGTACGAATTTGAAATCCGGGCCTGGAGCAACAGAGACATCCAGGCCTGCAGAACCAGGCTGGGACATCCAGGCAGAGACATCCAGGCCTGCAGAACCAGGCTGGGACATCCAGGCCTGCAGAACCAGGCTGGGACATCCAGGCAGAGACATCCAGGCCTGCAGAACCAGGCTGGGACATCCAGGCCTGCAGAACCAGGCCGGGACATCCAGGCAGAGACATCCAGGCCGAGACATCCAGGCAGGGACATCCAGGCTGGGACATCCAGGCAGAGACATCCAGGCACGGACATCCAGGCAGAGACATCCAGGCCGGGACATCCAGGCAGAGACAGCCAGGCCTGGACATCCAGGCAGAGACATCCAGGCCTGGACATCCAGGCACAGACATCCAGGCAGAGACATCCAGGCCTGGACATCCAGGCACAGACATCCAGGCAGAGACATCCAGGCCTGGACATCCAGGCACAGACATCCAGGCAGAGACATCCAGGCAGAGACATCCAGGCCTGGACATCCAGGCAGAGACATCCAATCCAGGCCTGGACATCCAGGCACAGACATCCAGGCAGAGACATCCAGGCCTGGACATCCAGGCACAGACATCCAGGCAGAGACATCCAGGCCTGGACATCCAGGCATCAGGGACATCCAGGCAGAGACATCCAGGCCTGGACATCCAGGCAGACATCCAGGCAGAGACATCCAGGCCTGGACATCCAGGCAAGACATCCAGGCGGACATCCAGGCCTGGACATCCAGGCAGAGACATCCAGGCTGGACATCCAGGCAGAGACATCCAGGCCTGGACATCCAGGCACAGACATCCAGGCAGAGACATCCAGGCCTGGACATCCAGGCAGAGACATCCAGGCAGAGACATCCAGGCCTGGACATCCAGGCAGAGACATCCAGGCAGAGACATCCAGGCCTGGACATCCAGGCAGAGACATCCAGGCCTGGACATCCAGGCTGGGACATCCAGGCAGAGACATCCAGGCCTGGACATCCAGGCAGAGACATCCAGGCCTGGACATCCAGGCACAGACATCCAGGCAGAGACATCCAGGCCTGGACATCCAGGCACAGACATCCAGGCAGAGACATCCAGGCCTGGACATCCAGGCAGAGACATCCAGGCCTGGACATCCAGGCCTGGACATCCAGGCACAGACATCCAGGCAGAGACATCCAGGCCTGGACATCCAGGCCTTGACCTCCAGGCCCACACCCAGACTTGGCTCCGGGGTCAGACACAGTCTTGGAACCCCCCCACCCCCGATAGAACCAGGCTCTCCACACGAGTATGTGAACCCACACTTAAGCACCCCTCCTCGGACTAAACCAAGCAGTACGCAGGCCCTGGAAGCTCGTGCCCCTGGTAAGGCAACTCAGTTTTACGATGTGGCCTTGGGTTGACCGGGGAGAGGCTACCCTCCCCAGCCTCTTCCGGCCGAGCGCCCCCTGTCCGGTCCCTGGATGGGACTTAGACTTTTTCTCGCCATCAACTGAGAACCGGGCCTGCCAGGCCCACCGGCCGAGCACGTGTACCCACACTTAAGCACCCCTCCTCGGACTACACCCAGCAGTACGCAGGCCCTGGAAGTTCGTGCCCCTGGTAAGGCAGAAGGACTTAGATTCTGGTAAAAAAAGTTTGGTTTCTCCATAGGTTTAACTGGAGAGTGTTCGCTGCGTACCCAAATTTTGCACATCTTCTAACGGCCACCAACAGGGCAATTTTGACCCGATCGAGATGCGGCTTGGCAGCCTTTGCGATCTCGTCTCGGGCTACACACATACCGAATTTTGGAGCTCTAGCATCAAAGCTTGGCCCTTCAGAGCCATGTGCGGTTTTCGGACCCCAGGTCCGGATCGACACAAGGGGGCGTGCCTGAATTGAAAAACCGGTGACATTAGTTCCATGTGGTCGGACTGAACACCCCCACGAAGTTTCAGCTCCGTTGGACCACGTTAAGTGGGTCTCCCTGGTGTTTGAATTTCGTGTTTCCAGAAAAACCGCTCCATTGATTTGAATGGGAAATGGCCGCCCGGAACCATAATTTTGCCTATATTCTAACGGCCACCAACAGGGCAATTTTGATCCGATCGCGATGCGGCTTGGCAGCCTTTGCGATCTCATCTAGCTCTTTAAACGTACCGATTTTTATAGCTCCAGCTACTACGGTTCTTGCTGGGGGGCCGGTGCCGTTTTTAGAAATGGGGGGGTCCGGATCGACCCCACGGGGGCGTGCCTGGATTGAACAAGCGGTGGCATACGGTCCATGGGGTCGGACTGAACACCCCCACGAAGTTTCAGCTCTCTGGGACCACGTTAAGTGGTAATGCCACGCGGTTTTATTTCCAGTTACCATAACCCTCCTTATGGTCTGTGGACACTGTCCAGTCTTAACGGGGCCCTGGCACCGTTCACCGCGGCGGGGCGCCGGCAGTCGCTGCCCTAACTCGTTACTGGAGGCGGGGCGCCAGTAGTCGCGGCCCTGGCTCCATTCACCACTTGTAACATGCGGCGGGCGCCGGCATCGCTGCCCTACTCGTTACTGGGCCTGGCCCATAATCGCGGCCCTGGCTCCATTCACCACTCGCGGCCCTGGCTCCATTCACCACTCGCGGCCCTGGCTCCATTACCACTCGCGGCCCTGGCTCCATTACAGCGGCCCTGGCTCCATTCACCACATACACTGCCCTGGCTCCATTCACCACTCGCGGCCTGAAATATTCAATGTGGAACACTTTGTCATTTTTCTGTGTCTGAAAATATTTCTAAGTGTTGGGAACACTTTGTCATTTTTTTGTCTATCACCCACTTTTCAGACTTTCTTTATCTCATTCAGGTAGTGTTTTTCCGCATAAGGTGTTTAAATCCCAATCATTCTTTTGGTGGCCCTGGTAAGGCATGAGATTCAGACAGCAAGAGCAGCTGGGGGGCAATCGCGCAATCAGCCCCTGCCCTGCTGCTGCCTGCCGCCTGCCGCCTCGCAATCAGGCTCAATAGACCCAGCTGCCCGTTCCACCTCGCTGCGCCTTCTCCGAAACAAGCTTCTGCCGACAACAAGCTTCTGCCGGACATTACTGCCAGACGTGGGTCCAGATGCCCCAACCACGCTGCCCATCTGCCAAGCAAGTTTCTCTGCTGCCAAGCATTTAGAGCGACCATTGCATTTGAACCCTGCTGAGCGAAGATACTATGCCTTCGCCCACAGACGAGTGAACATCCGTGGGATGACTGCCCAGTCAGAGCGTGTGGATACATGGTCCGAGGGTGGACAGACACTTCCGGGTTCACAACCGCCTCGAGCCACAGGTGTTAGCGACCTCTTCTCAGCTTCAGTGGCGCTCACTCTCCGCGCCATCGCAGAGCTTCGCTCCACGGATCCG
>NW_027675172.1:15000-37500 GCF_904066995.2 Poecilia reticulata | reverse complement strand
TTCGTTAAAAATCGGGGGAACGTCCTAGGCGAAATCGGAGACCACCGGGGCACTCCTGGGACTCGCCCGGTTCTTCCAGTATATAGTTTGCCTAGGTTCCGTACGAATTTGAAATCCGGGCCTGGAGCAACAGAGACATCCAGGCCTGCAGAACCAGGCTGGGACATCCAGGCAGAGACATCCAGGCCTGCAGAACCAGGCTGGGACATCCAGGCCTGCAGAACCAGGCTGGGACATCCAGGCAGAGACATCCAGGCCTGCAGAACCAGGCTGGGACATCCAGGCAGAGACATCCAGGCCTGCAGAACCAGGCACAGACATCCAGGCAGAGACATCCAGGCCTGGACATCCAGGCAGAGACATCCAGGCCTGGACATCCAGGCACAGACATCCAGGCAGAGACATCCAGGCAGAGACATCCAGGCTGGGACATCCAGGCAGAGACATCCAGGCCTGGACATCCAGGCACAGACATCCAGGCAGAGACATCCAGGCCTGGACATCCAGGCAGAGACATCCAGGCCTGGACATCCAGGCAGAGACATCCAGGCAGAGACATCCAGGCAGAGACATCCAGGCCTGGACATCCAGGCACAGACATCCAGGCAGAGACATCCAGGCCTGGACATCCAGGCACAGACATCCAGGCAGAGACATCCAGGCCTGGACATCCAGGCACAGACATCCAGGCAGAGACATCCAGGCCTGGACATCCAGGCTGGGACATCCAGGCCTGGACATCCAGGCTGGGACATCCAGGCAGAGACATCCAGGCCTGGACATCCAGGCACAGACATCCAGGCAGAGACATCCAGGCCTGGACATCCAGGCACAGACATCCAGGCAGAGACATCCAGGCCTGGACATCCAGGCACAGACATCCAGGCAGAGACATCCAGGCCTGGACATCCAGGCTGGGACATCCAGGCAGAGACATCCAGGCCTGGACATCCAGGCAGAGACATCCAGGCAGAGACATCCAGGCCTGGACATCCAGGCAGAGACATCCAGGCAGAGACATCCAGGCCTGGACATCCAGGCAGAGACATCCAGGCCTGGACATCCAGGCACAGACATCCAGGCAGAGACATCCAGGCCTGGACATCCAGGCAGAGACATCCAGGCCTGGACATCCAGGCTGGGACATCCAGGCAGAGACATCCAGGCCTGGACATCCAGGCAGAGACATCCAGGCAGAGACATCCAGGCCTGGACATCCAGGCAGAGACATCCAGGCCTGGACATCCAGGCACAGACATCCAGGCAGAGACATCCAGGCCTGGACATCCAGGCTGGGACATCCAGGCAGAGACATCCAGGCCTGGACATCCAGGCAGAGACATCCAGGCAGAGACATCCAGGCAGAGACATCCAGGCCTGGACATCCAGGCACAGACATCCAGGCAGAGACATCCAGGCCTGGACATCCAGGCTGGGACATCCAGGCAGAGACATCCAGGCCTGGACATCCAGGCACAGACATCCAGGCAGAGACATCCAGGCCTGGACATCCAGGCACAGACATCCAGGCAGAGACATCCAGGCCTGGACATCCAGGCACAGACATCCAGGCAGAGACATCCAGGCCTGGACATCCAGGCAGGGACATCCAGGCAGAGACATCCAGGCAGAGACATGACATCCAGGCCTGGACATCCAGGCAGAGACATCCAGGCCTGGACATCCAGGCACAGACATCCAGGCAGAGACATCCAGGCCTGGACATCCAGGCACAGACATCCAGGCAGAGACATCCAGGCCTGGACATCCAGGCAGAGACATCCAGGCCTGGACATCCAGGCCTGGACATCCAGGCACAGACATCCAGGCAGAGACATCCAGGCCTGGACATCCAGGCCTTGACCTCCAGGCCCACACCCAGACTTGGCTCCGGGGTCAGACACAGTCTTGGAACCCCCCCCCACCCCCGATAGAACCAGGCTCTCCACACGAGTATGTGAACCCACACTTAAGCACCCCTCCTCGGACTAAACCAAGCAGTACGCAGGCCCTGGAAGCTCGTGCCCCTGGTAAGGCAACTCAGTTTTACGATGTGGCCTTGGGTTGACCGGGGAGAGGCTACCCTCCCCAGCCTCTTCCGGCCGAGCGCCCCCTTTCCGGTCCCTGGATGGGACTTAGACTTTTTCTCGCCATCAACTGAGAACCGGGCCTGCCAGGCCCACCGGCCGAGCACGTGAACCCACACTTAAGCACCCATCCACGGACTAAACCCAGCAGTACGCAGGCCCTGGAAGTTCGTGCCCCTGGTAAGGCAGCAGGACTTAGATTCTGGTAAAAAAATGTTGGGTTTCTCCATAGGTTTAACTGGAGAGTGTTCGCTGCGTACCCAAATTTTGCACATCTTCTAACGGCCACCAACAGGGCAATTTTGACCCGATCGCGATGCGGCTTGGCAGCCTTTGCGATCTCGTCTCGGCCTACACACACACCGAATTTTGGAGCTCTAGCATCAAAGCTTGGCCCTTCAGAGCCATGTGCGGTTTTCGGACCCCAGGTCCGGATCGACACAAGGGGGCGTGCCTGAATTGAAAAACCGGTGACATTAGTTCCATGTGGTCGGACTGAACACCCCCACGAAGTTTCAGCTCCGTTGGACCACGTTAAGTGGGTCTCCCTGGTGTTTGAATTTCGTGTTTCCAGAAAAACCGCTCCATTGATTTGAATGGGAAATGGCCGCCCGGAACCATAATTTTCCACATATTCTAACGGCCACCAACAGGGCAATTTTGATCCGATCGCGATGCGGCTTGGCAGCCTTTGCGATCTCGTCTAGCTCTTTAAACGTACCGATTTTTATAGCTCCAGCTACTACGGTTCTTGCTGGGGGGCCGGTGCCGTTTTTAGAAATGGGGGGTCCGGATCGACCCCACGGGGGCGTGCCTGGATTGAACAAGCGGTGGCATACGGTCCATGGGGTCGGACTGAACACCCCCACGAAGTTTCAGCTCTGTGGGACCACGTTAAGTGGTAATGCCACGCGGTTTTATTTCCAGTTACCATACCCTTCACCATCTACAATCGATGAGGGCAGACAGTGAGAGATCTAACTGAAGAATTAAGTCTACAAACACATGATGACGGTGAAAAACCGAAATCCCCCACCAGCGCGTTCTGCCCCAGATTGAGCCCCATTAACATCAGTAGACTGAAATCCAGTGTCCAGACACAACTACAGGTGGAGACTATAGAAGAAGAGCCCACTGCTTCACCTGAACTACAGATCTACACACCAACTAAACACGCCAACACACCGAGAAAGTTTCAGGACTGGAGTCTCCATATCAAAAAGAAAAACTTGATTATGGGGGACTCAAATGTGGCGAGAATGCCATCTTTTGCAACTAAAAATGTCCAGATTGACAGTTTCCCAGGGGCAAAATGGTGTCATGCAGAGACTATTCTTGATAAGGCCACGACTGATGTAACGGTGGAGAAGCTTGTTCTTTCTTTTGGGTTGTGTAACAGGTCACAGAGGGACAAGAGGACACCGGTGGCGGAACTGAAAAGAACGCTGCAGGCAGCCCAGGACTACTTCCCGGAAGCAAGAATCTTCATTCCGATGGTCAACTTCTCTACACATCTTCCTGACAGAGAAAAAGGCATGTTACAACATCTTAACAACTTCATTGGAGGCCTGGAGGACCACATTCCGGTTCTACCAGATGACCAGTTCAACACAGAAAGAGATCATGTCCATTGGACAAGAACCACGGCAATTCACATGCTCAAACATTGGAGTGATTATGTAAACTAAACATCCCCATAAGCCCGTTACAACGGGAGGGGATGAAAAGTGTTGTTAATCTTTCCAATTCATTCACACTTTCGGATGCGCAATACAGTTTACTCAATAAAGGTCTAAATTTCATTCCAACTACAGAGTATAGTAAAAAATTAAGGCTACAAGGCGAATTTGACATGCAACAATATCACAGAAGAATAAAACTAGCATTATATTATAAAGATAAACCTGAATCAGAGCCTCAGCCATTTACACTAAAATCAGATTGGACGCCCTCTATGGGCCAACTTCCACCCCAAACGCTTAACCTGATCAAGGCTGATCAGAAATTCTTTTCAAATCACTTTTATCCAATTAATATAAAATCTAATCTCACTTCAGAGGAAATTAAAGCTTTACAAGAACTTAACCATAATAAGGACATTATTTTAAAGCCAGCCGATAAAGGGAGTGCGATAGTAATATTTGATAGGGATAAATATTTAGAAGAGGGATATAGACAACTTAATGACAAGAAATATTATTCCAAATTAGAAAAACCAATTTATTTAGAAACTGTTTCAATGGTGGAAAAAATAATTAATAATTTATATATAAAGAAATTCATTAATATCAAACAAAAAAGATATCTATTAGGTTCCAAAGAACCGAGGGCGAGACTCTTTTACATGCTTCCAAAAATCCATAAAGATCCTGCCAGCTGGTCAGTTCCATTCATAACACCACCAGGGCGGCCCATAGTTTCTGACTGTGATAGTGAAACTTACTACACAGCAGAATACTTGGATTATTTTCTGAACCCCTTATCCACAAAACATGACAGCTACATTAAGGACACGTATGATTTTGTGGAAAAGGTTAAAAAATTGGTTGTTCCAGAAGAATCTTTCCTTTTTTCATTGGATATTGACAGTCTGTATACAAACATAGACATCAAGGAAGGAATAGAAGCGGTGAAACAGATTTTCAGAAAGTTTCCAGATAAAAAAAGACCGGAAAAAGAGCTTTTGCAGTTATTAGAAATTAACCTCACCAGGAACGATTTTGAGTTCAACAAGGAATTTTTTCTTCAAATTAAAGGTACGGCCATGGGCAAAAAGTTCGCACCAGCGTACGCAAATATTTTTATGGCCCAATGGGAGACTTCTGCTCTAGAAAAATGCTCCAAAAAACCCGGTTGTTACTTTAGATTCTTAGACGACATTTGGGGAATATGGTCGCATTCTGAGACAGAGTTTGAGGAATTCTTGGTGACCTTGAACAGTCATAATGCATCTATAAAATTAAAATCAAACATTAATAGAAATGCCATTGACTTTTTAGATACGACAACATTCAAAGGTCCAAATTTCCATAAAAATCATATTCTGGACATAAAAGTCTTCTTCAAACCAACAGACACTCATGCTTTATTATTTAAGACAAGTTTTCACCCCAAACACACTTTTGCAGGACTTATTAAATCCCAACTGTTAAGATTCCACAGAATCTGTACTCAAGAAACTGATTTTAAAGAAGCCACCAAAACCTTATTTTCCGCTTTGGCCAACAGGGGGTACTGTCGCTCTTTTTTAAGAAAATGTTTTAAATCGTTTTTGAAAACAAAACCTATTGACGTCTCCCCCCTGTTGCCTTTTGTTACCACGTTTTCTCCACAGGCAACCAAATTGACCAAGGTCATTAAGGACAACTTTCAAAAGCTGGTCCAGGAAACCCAAATGTTGAGGGATTACAGAGTTATTGGAGCTTTTAGAAGAAACAAGAATCTGGGAGATTACTTAATTAAGGCTAAAATCCCACCTTTGGTTCAACCCAGAACCAAAAGGAGAGGACAGTTTTTCCAGCACCTTAAATGGCTGCGCAGTTTCTATAATAAAAAGGTATTCTTATCCAAATATGAAGGCAATCCATACTCGAAAAATTGTGTTTATCTGATAACTTGTAAGAAATGTGGAATGCAATATGTAGGAGAAACTAAAAACACTATACTAGTAAGGTTTGCTCAACACAAATATAATATCCTCAGAAAAAGAAAAACACAAACACATTTAGTTCAACATTTTATTTCTCATGGTTGGGAGTCTGTCTCTGCCACTGTAATACAAGCTGATCTTAGATGGACAGTGGGTCAACGGCGAACAGCTGAAAAACTTTGGATCTCTAAACTAGATACTAGACATCCTAGAGGCCTTAATGAAAGTTTAATTAATATATTTTTTACCAACCTAAAGGTATTATTATTTTCATATGTCAATTTGACCCATTATGACTTTCCAACTGCATACTATTCTACATTTCTAGAACTTGCTTTCTATTTAACCTTACCCAAATTATTTAACCTTACCCTAACCTCTTTGACCCCTATTGCCTCATCCTAACCTTTAATTCCCATCATAACAACCTAATCTTTGAACCTCTCATTCCTTTAACTGTTTCTCCTTTGTAATGATAATTTAATCTAAACCGGAGCCGGGGTTCGGAGGGACTGGGGTGCAGTGATGGACTGTGCATCATAAATTCTGTCGCCTTCGGCGACAGAATTTAAAGTTTGTTAACCCTAACCCTAACCCTAACCCTAACCCTAACCCTTACCCTAACCCTACCCTAACCCTAACCCTAACCCTAACCCTTTTTTTTTTTGTTTTTTCACGCGTTGCTCAAGGCCACCACGGTCGAGCCTGGGCCCAATCACCAATCATTGCCGTAATCATCTTGTCCTGCAGCGCGATGGTCCCACCCGACCAGAACTCAGACCAAGCTCCTGTTACTCAATTGGTGGGGCCCAGTACAGGACTGGCCACCTCATCACGAGGCCGACATGAAGTTTTTATTGAAGATTTAAACAGAAAGAAATGCTATAATTACATGGAACTGATTACATGGAACTGATTAGAGTAAATTTCAAACTTTAACTTTAATGAATATGTGTTTTGAGCCCTTTTTTTTAAAAAAAAAAAAATCTGTACACCTTGGAACACTCAGTGGGCAGCTCTATGCTGAGCGGGAGAGTTTTTTGAAGATTTTCAATATTTTAGTGGTACCTCTTAACGCTACCATGCTGAACAGCCTAGCCATTGCTTTTCTCCTGGACCTGGGGAGTCCCATCTCTTTCAGCACCTCCGAATTACCTTCGTGCCACTTTCCTCTTGCTCCCAGTGGGAAACCGTAGGTTCGCACGTCAGACAGACCAAAGATGCTGCAGATCCGTGGGACGAACTTTCTGTACTTGTTGACCTTTGCCTCTGCTCTACGCCTCAGGGTCGCTGGTCTCATTTCAAAGCAGATGGCTATATCTATTACCAGTCCTCTGCCATCCTTGATCATAATTAGGTCTGGAACTGCCGTTCCCTGCAGTGGGCAAGAGATCCTTCTTTCCTGCTCAACCCTCCAGCCCAGGGAACGCCCGACGACTGCCAACATCCTGCAAATGCCGTTGTGGTTAGCCATTCTGTTTCTCTGAAAACACTTGCATTGGCTCACAATGTGGGCAATGCCCTCCCATCCCTTGCCACATGCCCTGCAGGTGGTGTTCTTATGTCTCCCTCTTTGGAGGGTGGTCAGGGTGCCAACTGTGCTGGAGCGAAGTTGCAGAGCCAGGATATAATCAGACTCTTGCAGGCCCCTGTGATCACCCAGCCAGTTATTGCTTATGGGGTCCTTTGCAAATGTGGTGAGGCCACGACCCTGGCATTTGAGACCGCACCATTGCCTGTACTCTGACTCCCTCCACTTCTTCCCAATTGTTGCCGGGTCAGTGAGTGCAAGCCTCTCTTGTAGCCCCCCCTCTCCCTCCTCCTCAGTGGCTATTCTCCACCTTCTAGCCATCTCCAACTTTGGTAGAAGCGAGGGGGCCAGAGTTCTACATTTGATGTCTTTAACCTGCATCAGTTTACACCACCTCTTCACCTGGCAGATTGGGATCTGCTTCTCCAATTTAGGCAGACCCAGCCCGCCATCCACCCTGGCACTATAGAAGAGGCCGTCTGCGGTTGATGGGCCAAGGTGAAGCCAGGCTTTCACCATGTTCCTGACTTCCGCGTCTGTTCTTTTCAGGTTTACCACACTGACCATGCTCATCTCCGCAGCATACACTACTCTTGGTATACCATAGGTAATGAGCATTCTGATCTTTTGAGTGGGTTTGAGGGGGGCTCTGCTGATCTTGCGGAGTATTGGTGTTACTTCCTCTAGTGGGTTAGAGGGCAAGATCCCCTTTCTCGGATTCACCTCAACTCCCAAGTACCTGTAGGACTGAGCCTCACTGAGCATGGGGATGGGAGCAGTGTTTATCCTCCAGTCTGCACATTCGTTGATGGTCACACTCTGTTTGGAGGCTTTCAAGAAGAAGCCGCCACACTTTTTAATTTTTACGTCGAGTCCAGTGTTTTCAAGGAATTTCTCCAGTATTTTAAGGTTCCTTGCCATTCCAGACCAGGAACCGCTGAGTATGGCCAGATCGTCGGCATAGGCGAGAGCGGTTATGGTCTGGCCGGAGAGGGTGTAACCAGAGCCCCTTTGGTCAAGGAATGCAAGGAGCGGGTCTAGGCAGAGGTTAAATAACAAAGGAGAAAGCGGGTCCCCTTGCTTGACGCCCACCTTCAGCTCGATTGTTCGAGTCAGCCCCTCGCGCGTTAGTACCCTGGAGCCAGTGCGCTTGTATGCTTCACAGATCAGATCACAGATGCCAGCATCAACTTTCCTTAGCGCAAGCACTTCCTGGATGTGCTTGTGCGAGATGGAATCAAACGCCCGTGCCAGATCAATGAATACTACAGCTAGGGTCTCTCTCTCACGCACCGCTCTCCTTATTACGCCATCCAGCATTAGTATGTTTGTACTGCAGTCCTCACCCCTTATGAAACCCTTCTGTGATGGGTGGGGAGGACAGGCCTCACCCAATCTGTCACACAGAATTTTTGAAAAGAGCCTCAGGATGGTGGAGCTGAGAGTGATGGGCCTCCAGCAGTCTATGCTCTTCAGCTTTTCCTGGTCTGAACTCTTTGGCACCAGTGTTGTTCTGCTCCTCTTAAGGAGCTTCGGAAGTTTGCCATTGAACAGGATAGCATTGAATAAGCAGGCCAGCAGCTTCCCATCTTTGTCCCATCTCAGGAGGTGGGGCTTCCTAATGCCGTCCAGACCAGGTGCGCTCTTACCCCTAGATCCTTTGAGGGCCGCCATCACTTCACCAGGGGTAATAGGCATAAGTAAGGGTTCATTGTCGGCTTCCGGCAGGGTACCAAACACGCCCAGCTCAATGTAGTTATCTTCCTTCTCCCATAGTTCACTGTACGTTTTTTCTACAATTCGCCTGGGGATGTTACATGCCCTTGTCTCTTCACCATCCAAGATTAGTGATGCAGCAGCTGCTGCATTGGCTTTATATAACCTTTGGATGGTGAGATAGCCGCTCCTTATGGTTCTCTTGACTGTTTGGAGCCTACGGGGTTTCCAGGGCTTCCGAATAGGTATTTTGTTAAGACGCTTCATCTGTCTCACATACTGCGACAGGGTCTTATTGACGTGAGCCGGGGAGGACCTGAGTGGGTGAAGGCCCCCCGGAGGGATGTCTTCATTAGTGATCATAGACTCCAGGCAACTCTTTAGCGTCCTACCTGGCTGCCTTACCCGCATATTAATTCTAGGCTGTGGGAGGGGGTTAAAGAGGCCCTCGAAATCATCAGCGAGCTCGTAGTTATGTTTCCCAGCCATCCGCTTACCGTTATTGCTCCTATGCCTCTTGGCGTGCGTGGAGCGACCTCTTTTGGTCCTGAAACTGGCAGAACAGATCTCACATTGGAATTTTCCATTGGCCGTGGAGTGAGCACGTTTATTTATGCCACATTTGGCAGCGTGGCACGTGGCGCTTTGTAAATTCTTTTTTAGGCTATGGCATTTAATGCAGAACCAACTGACTTTCCTGGCTTGGTGTTTTCTCCGGAAATGTATAAAGCCATCTCTAGCCGTTTTCAGAGTGGAGCTACAGAGAGGACAAGATAACTCCCTCCAAGGCACCTTAAGTCCGACCGTTACCGCGGCAGGAAGTTTAAAGCCCAAACCCATAGCCTTCCTCCAGTCCTTGTCAAGGCTCAAAAACACGACGTTTTTGGCGGACCGGGGAGCTGAAAAGAGTCTATTATTAAAACCAGCTAGTGAGGCACTAGCTGGTTCCGGTATAAGGACCGGAGTACACTCGGGGTCGCTAGCCCTCCGGTTGGAGAGGCGATCAACCGGCGGTCTGCCTCTTTCACCATCGGACAGGCAATCCCTCGCAAATGAGTCAAAAAGAGCCGGGGGAGCGCTACCGTTTTCCGAATTACGGGAAGCAGAAAAGCCCTGCCCGGACAGCTGTGTTTCCATTATGGCGGAGCGGAGGTTACAGCTCCACCACGTCAATATAAGAGCAGACTAAGCGGAAAGCCCGTGGAAGATAACGTCCGAGTTGAACACACAGCGGGAGGAGGAAATCACTGGTGATTTGTCAAGTCTTTTGTGTGCCCAACTGCCCGTTCAGATCAGTTGTTCTCCCTTTATATATGTTCCGTTGCCATGGTGATTCAGCTTCTGACCAACTGCTGTTTGCTGCGCGGGTGTGTGAGAGGCTTTATTTCGCTTTATGAGACACCCAGTCAGTTCAAAAACGGCATTATGTGCATTTCATGACCAACTTCCATACCAATAGTACAGATTTGTTTCTATACAAGCGATTACAGGATTATTTGGAGGTCGAAATTCTACCCCGTTTCACTCTAAGGGGCGGCAGTTAGTGTCAGTTACACTCCGTGTTTCGGCAGTTGGAAAATTACGCCCGTTTTTCGCTTTAAATGCAGCCGTCATAACTCTAATTCCCAATAAAATTAATTAACTTCCTCCTCAGCGTCAAGCAGCACGATTTGATACCTCCGATTGGGAACAGTTCTAAAGTTACAAGTTATAGTAGGCAAAAGGAAGAAAGGAAGCAGTTTTGTTACAATGTCAGCAAGATTCCGGAAGCCAGGACCCGTTCAGCTGAGAACAAGGCCAAGTCTACTGCCCTTCACAGCTGCTTGTTCAGCTCACAATGAAAACATCTGTAAGAAGGAAATTAGTTTAAAGCTAGATTGCATCGGGATGAGTTGATCTCTATTTTAAAAAAAAAAAAAAAAAAAAAAAAAAAAAAAAAAAAAAAAAAAAAAAAAAAAAAAAAAAAAAAAAAGATTTCTATGAGCATAAGAGGAGATTAAGATAATGAACTTGATGTGAGGCTACCTCGATGTGTGTGCAGTAGTGTGATGTTGTTGCACTAGATTATCGAGTGGAAAATATTCCGGTGTGAGCTCATATGGGCACTGGCAGCTCTTATTCTGAAGAGATGGCAGATCCATTGCAAGATAGCAGGTGACTTCCTGTTTCAAAATTATTATTTTAATCTAAGTGTGGTGTGTTGTGAGTGAAATTGTGAATTGTTATCTCTACTGTTGATCATATGGAGTTCATACATTGCGGTTTTGAGTGTCAGTTCGGGATTTGAGAGGATAAATTGACGGGTCAAACCATTATAACACCTAATAGGTTTCCATGTTTTCCATCTGCTCTTGCTGTTCGTATGAAAAGGTATGAAGTTTCATTTTTTGTGTTCAATATGTGTCTTTTGGGTGTAAGTGATATGTTCTTTTAAATAATGTGCTTGGTGGCATTCAAGCTTTGTTAAATAGTGCCAGAACCATGCTAGCAGGCATACAGTTGCTTTCGTGCTACGTGAGGCGTTGTTAACGAGGATGCTATGTCCACTACTGGAATTGTATTGTTTATGGTTAATCAGGCGCTGTGAGGTACTGTGGTCAGAGGGAGCCTGTTTTGACCGCTATGTTCTGCTGTTGGATGCATGTGTGTCATGTTTCATTGCTTTTGGTGGAAAATTTTCGTCTATTTTAGCGGCTCTCGATTCGAGCGGTACCGGAAGCGCCGACGGACATTAGCACAAGTGGAGGGGGGGCGATACCCTAGGTTGGGGGGGGGCATAGGTCGAAGGTAAATTTTACAGATTAAATGTGCAACACCACCAGTTAGACCCCGAATGACCTGGCAAAACTGTATTGTGCAACACCAAAACATGACCGCCCGTCAGCAATGGCACCGAAGGGCAAACTCCACCTACACTCAGTGGGCACTCATTAGAAGTGGAAGAAAACATAATTACTCTCTGCAAGACTCATTTATCTTGATTTTGACTGGCGGGTCAATTTGACACAGAACAGTATGTGTAACTTGACGGCAACCATGTTGCCACTATGGGCGGCAACACGGGCGGTCCACAGAGAAAACAGGGCCCACATCCATCCATTCAGTTTGAGTAAAACAGGGTATGGGGCCTTAGTTGTAGGAAATATGATTGACAGTTCAAGACAATATAGCCTGGATAGAAGACTGAAAGTTGATTACATAGGAGTTGATCAACGGAGTATTCTGTTGGGAGTTTATCGCTTGTGGCTACCGTTACTCACTCCCTTGCCGTCACCGCACTGGTCCACCTCAACCCAGTGAACCAGTGTGATGACGGCAAGAAAACAGGCCATGGAGACCATGTTCTAGTTGGGATGGAAGAAAAGGAAAAGGCAGGTATCACAACGAAGTACCCATTCCCCCTTTAAAGTATGGTTAATAAGATGATGGGATTACTTGCTCTTGGGAGGCGACTGCAGTTATTGACCACGAGGATATAAGCAATGATGCAGCTAGAATTGATCAAAGTTCAGTGTCACAGCAAATGGGAATTAATAAAACAAATTATTAGATCACATGTGAAGTATAATAGCTCAATGATTACAACAATACTTATTAACTGGTGGATCTGTTGGCTTCGATAGAGTTGCATATGACAGCCTTGGTATCTGAGGGGGAGTGTCTAGGAAGCTGCTGACTTTTGACGTTGTGACCTTACAGCATGTCGACATGGAGAACTAGGCTCGTATCCACAGCAGAGACCCGCGTGGATCATGGAGCACCAGCACAATGCCTGCACGAGGAACGATGCCGAGGCAAGCTAATAACGGTTGATCACAGGAAATGGTCCCCACCCGCAAGCAGCAACCCTGGACGGAGGGAGCAGCAGCACTGGAACCACCATGTAACCGATGTCACCAGACAGACCGTCAGGCAGATTATGAGACGACCAATTAGTTAAGTAAGTCTTTATTAATACTTTTGAATTATCTTTGAACTTAATTTTGCTATCTGGGATTGACTCCAGAGGTTATAAATTTGAGCCTTCAAATGATAAGAGCAAAGCAAACTAGTTGCTGAAAAGGAGTTGAATCAATTAAAGTGGATTTGGAAGTGGGTATTAATGTTGTTTTTATTCTAGTGGGATTATTCCTCAATTCTAGCTCAAAGGTTTGCTGGTTAACACCTCGTCTAAATTGCTTCTAAGCTAAGCTAACATATATTCTAACCGCTAGTGGGGATAATGAATTCTCCCATAGCAGAAATAACCAATGACTCTGAGCGCTGCTAAATAGGGGACGGATACTGTTCCTTAATAGTGGAATAGGGATGAATAGAGACATAAATGGATGAGCAAAGGGTTCAGATGAGTGATTGCTCAGGTGAACCTGATGAAGATGGGTATGGAGTTCCTATCCTAGAAACTAGGATCACTTTAAGGGGGGATGGGCAACTGGTTATGGGACAGAACAGAGCATACTGAGTTCTAAGAACTGTGTCACCATAATGCTCTCGCATCGAATGGTGGGTGTTAAAAATAAATAAATAAATTATTTCTTTGAACTCTGCAGTGGGTGTCTCATTTGTACCCTTTTATCAACAGACAGAATTTACACTTCACTCCATTTCTCACCCTCCCCATATCTTATTAAACACATGTGGAGGGTTAGAAACTGCACGTTAAGGTTAAAATATCATGGGTTCTTGTTTGATTTGTCATCAACTCATTTCTATTGCTAATACTGTGGATAAAAAAAAAAAAAAAAAAAAAAAAAAAAAAAAAAAAACTTATTTTGGCATCAATCGGAATTTGTCGTATTTGTCCAGTACTGCACATCACGTCAGCAATACATTATGAGAAGAGATGTTTTGTACTCTGACCAGGACAGCAGACTCAGCCTCAGTATAATAGCGCAAAAACAAGACCAAGATTTAATTCATGCCTCATAAAATCAGAAGTATTAATTGATTCCGCCTTTAAACTTGTCTATCTCTATCTCTAGGACAGGAATATTGAAACTTGGAGGGAAGGTATGGCGAACTATGGGGCGGAAATATGGCCGATGTCCACGTTGAAGAAATTATAACCCAGTGCCCTAGCTGCACAATGAAACTTAAATAGGATGTTTGGTTTGACATATGATCGCTAATACAGGCCACATTGAACCAACGTGTGACAGTTGGCTATACGATGCCCAGAGCGGCAAATAGTTCTGACTGCCAACACAGGCCTAGTGTGTGGTTCTGCCATGTTGTAGTTTCGACCTCCAGTCACTGCAGTTCTAAAGAGCAGCTCTTCAGACTGTCTGAAGTAGTTAATTTCCTGAACAAAGTAATCTGATCAGCTACATTTTGTTAAGAATCTGTGAGGAAGATCAGAAGACCGTTTAACGTATGTGAGAGGGCCACTTCTTGTCTCCAACAGCACTGCTATTTATGTCTGTGACTCTCTTTGCATTGACTTGAAAGAGAAACATAGCTGGGGCCAAAGTTCCTTTATACAGGCTTTTATTCTGAAATTGACATTAAGCCTAATTTTAAATGGCCACAATAGTCCAAAGTGTAACATTGGTTGGGTCAAACCAATTATATAATGTCCAGAAAAATTCTGCTCTGTCTTTAATTACAGTGTGCTGTTCGTCCCCTTTCTATCAGTGACTCAGAGTCACATTGTTATGTAGCTCTTAACTCCCAACTCAGCCCTCCTCTATGATAGCTGGATGTTCCTACATGTTGTAGTCCCGGCCTTGCTCTATGCCCACTGTATTGTAGTGTTCCGCCCTATCCAGAACCATAGAGACTTCACAGTCCAAACTAACAGCCCCTCCTTTCTATGTGTTCAGACGCTATAGCGAGTAGGTCTCTGCCAGCTGTTGTGTGTGTGATCAGTTTTGCTTAACTCTATGTGATACCCGATCAGCTTCACCGAGTCAAGCCAGGGTCACAGTGTGTGCAGTAAAACGTCTCGTTCGTTGTCGTTTAAGCTTGATTTTCACCACGGAGTCGTTGTGATATGAGTTAGACGTAGTGCCCAAGCAATATTAAACAGTATTAAACCATCTTGAACCACACCACCAATAGCAGACATACAAGTGATTCAAAAGGTGATTACAAAACTGAACTACTAGCAGAGATGGAAGACGAAGCTAGTGAACTTGATAAGCAGAAAGATTCTGACCCGGAAAAGACCAACAGTGATTGTGGATCAAAATTAACAAAGTCGAACAAGAAGTTCAGTCTGGTTTGTGGAAAGAGTATGGTCCTGGTGAGTCTTATACTGCAGTCCAAGAGATGGAAAAAGGGGTGTAAAGCTGCTTCTGACACAGAAGCCCTAACTGTAGACCTAAGTGCATGTGAAGTTGTTGGGAAGCAATAAGATGTTCTGTTACGTCCAAGTTGTAGAGGGTGTATATGACCCTTTGTTTGTGAGATGCTTGTTGCCCTTTGGGTGTATCTCTGCAGCAGCCATCCTAGAACCCACCGAGGAGGAGGAGGAGGTGGAAGAGGTGGAGGAGGAGGAGGCTCGCCTCAAACCCAGCTTCACTATAGAAGGAGCCATGCTTGCCAGAGCTTGACCAGCCGAGCAGCCAGAGATGGGTATGAAGTTCCTGTCCAGAGGACAGAATCGTTTTTTTTTTTTTTTTTTTTTTTTTTTTTTTTTTTTTTTTTTTTTTTTTTTTTTTTTTTTTTTAAGGGGTGGGGGCAGCAGGTTAAAGGTCAGAGAGAGACACGCTCAGCTCCAGGAACCCTGTCAGAGTAACGCTCTTACGTTATACAGTTGGTGTTAAGAACAAAACGATAGGTAAAAACCTCAACTAGATTCAGTCTTCAGTATAGCAGTGCTGTTTAAACATCACACTCAGGATAATGCTAGGAGATACATGGATCAGAAGATGTCTTAGGCAAACTCTGAGGGGTTTCTCTGAGTTCTGCAGTAGATGTTTCATTTATACTCCTATGTCAACAGACAGAATGAATACTACACTCCCTGTTCTCCCTCTGTAATTTGTTAAGACATATGTAAAGGGGTTTGAAATCTTATGTTAAAGTCAAAATATCATGGGTTTCAGTTTGATTGATCATCAACTCGTTTTCTGTGATCAAGACTGCGGATAAGAATAAGCTTACCCTCAGCATCGGTTATGATTTGTCGTATCCGTTAAATACTACACGTGTCGACAGCAGCACATATTGTGGAAGGGGAGATGTTCCATATTCTGACCAGGACATTAGACTTAGTCTCAGTAGAACAGAGTAAAGACAGGATCAGGGTCCAATTGCATGCCTCGTCTAATCAGAAGCTCAAATTGATTCTACCCTCAGACCTGCCCCCTCCCCCCTCTGAAGGCCGAAAATCTGTCTTGCTCCGGCCATCAACCTCTGGTGGAGGACATCAAAGTATCTCCAGAACAGGAGGAGTAAAGTCCGGAGAGACGGCATGGTGAGCGACAGAGCAGAAGTAAGGTTGATGTTATTTCTTTAATTTAGGTGTTCAGGACTGCTGGAAACTGGAATGGATCTCCTCTGTTCTTTGGTCATTAAAAGTCAATATAACAGCTTTCCATTGAGATTATAGGTTGTATAGTGGATAGGTTTCTTACAGTTACCAATTTACATATTTGTATAATAAACCTTCATTTTGCCTGCACTAATGAGGCCTGGATCCAGTGTGTTAACGGCCCACAGGAACTTAAGTTGTACGTTTGGTTTGACAAACAATCGCCACCACTGGCCACATCAATCCAACGTGTAGCAGTCCAGCTATATGATGCCCAAAATAGTAGGTAGTTCTGGATGCCAGCTCAGTCCTAGTGTGTGGAGTCTGAGGGTTTCGCCATACTGCGGTTCCGACCCTCTGACATTGCAGCCCTGAACAGCAGCTTAACTACCATGTGTATGAGGCACACAGGGAGAGATTGAAGCCAGCTTGATTGAAACAGTCAGTTTTGAGCAGGGCAATCTGATCAGCTATTTTCTGTTCAAAATTATTAAGGGTGATCAGAAAACCGTTTGAAGCATATGAGAGGGCAATTACTTATCTCTGACAGTACTACTATTTGTGTCGGTAGCTCCCTTTGCACCAACCTGAGAGGAAGAAACATAACAGAATAACAGAGGCCAGAGGGATTCTTTATACAGGTTTCTATTTTAAAACTCACAGCAAGCTCAGTCACTTTAGAACTCTAATCTTTACAAAAGAATCGTGAAGGAAAAAAAAAAAAAAAAAAAAAAAAAAAAAAACACTGAACAAAAGACAGGCAGCCAGTGTGAGGATGCTATAGCCAGCCCCGCATGGTCACACCTCCCGGCCACCGCGAGAAGCCACACCGCCGCACCCTGGACCATCTGAAGTCGCTGAGTCCGTGACCCACTTATCCCTCCATATAAAGAGCTGCGGCAACCCATACGAGTTGTCGCGAATATACGGAACAGTCCCTCAAGGCCCCCGAAACACAGGCAAGCCAAAAGCTGGAGGTTATAAGGACTCGACGTGGTCCGCCGCCGTAGTGATTAGGCCTCCACAAACTACTCCACGAGTGAGAGACTCCGTCCAACCTCGCGAGACACCCAGCCAGTTCCACCGAGTTAAGCTAGGGTCTCGGTATGCGTAGCAAAATGTGTCATTCATTGTCATTTTAAACCTAATTTTCCACCATAAGCCTAACTTTCCACCATAAAGTTGATCTGATATAGGTTACACATAGCGGCTAAACAGCATAAATAGTATTATACCACACCTCCGGTATCAGGCATGTAAGTGATTCAGGTGATGATTATAGAACTGGACTATTAGCAGAGACGGAAGATGGAGCTGGTTAACTTGATAAGCAGTAAGGCAACGACCCAGAAAAGATCACTAATGGCTGTGAATCGAAATTTAAAAGAAAAAGTCAGAGAAATGGTTTAGCCTAATTTTGTGGAAAGAATATGGTCAAGGTGGGCTCTATGCAGCGATTCAAGAGGCAGAAAAGAGGAATGTAATGTTGCTTCTGACATGAGAGCTTTAATTGTGGACAATAGTGCATGTGAGGCTGTTGAAAAGCAACAGGACGTTCTGTGATGTCTAGGTTTTAGGGGGGGTGTACATGATTCTTTTGTTTGTGAAATGTTTGTTGCCCTTCAGGTGTATCTCTGCGACAGCCATCCTGGAATCCACAGAGGAGGAGGAGGAGGAGGAGGAGGAGGAGTACCCCCAAGTCAAGCCCCTCTACGGAAAGAAGGTGTTGTTTGCAGGAGCTAAACTGACTAGGTAGCCGATCGAGAAGGTGGAGGCAGCAGTGGACCAGCAGACTGCTGGCTGATGTTTAAAAGCACACTGAAGGCAGATACACCAAAGGTTTGAAACACTGAAGAGAACAGGCCGTTGGGAAGGTTGCCTATTTTGTCCTGTGGGTGAGCTTCGCTGTGCTGAAAGAAGCCTAGTGAATTATCTTTGTTTGTGTTACGGCCAACTTTACTGGGTTTTCCTGCCACAATTCACCTCTCAGTGTAACAGAGGTGGGATTGTTTACACCTGGGAGTAAGGGAGGATGACAGACCAAATGAAAGGAGTTGGAACGTGGAAGAACTCACGGGACAAGGAAGAGTCTTCTTTCTAAGATAGAAGAAGGACAAAGCGGGGGAACAGCAGAGCCAGATCAGGAGGCTCTGCCATCATGGAGCGGCGTCTTCGTACATTTTCCAGACCTCTCCACATGGGTGAAGGAGAACAACCCAAAGACTGAAGAGGAAGCAGCAGACCTGGGTGAATGTAATCTTCAAGTGGATGCTTTGAGCGCTGCTAGCTCAGGAAGGAGCTGGTGAAGAAGAAACACGTTCTTTTATTTAGGTGAGAAGCAGTTGGATCAAGAAAAATAAATAAATAAATACTCCCCAGTAGAAAAGGAGGGACTTGCAATAAAGTGGGCTTTGTCCTCTTTAAAATATTGTTTCCTAGGAAGGGTGTTAACTCTGTAGGCTGATCACAAACCTCTGAGGTGGATGTAATTCAAGCAGCATCAGAATGACCTTGTGTTGGTGCCCCGCCTCACAGCCATACCAGCTCACCATACAGCATTGTCCAGGTGAGAAAAGTCTTATTGCTAACTACATTTCTCATTTGCTTGAGTCTTGCAGGCCAAAGAGGGGGAGGAGGTGGGTAGATCTTAAGAAACGATAAGACGGTCTGTGATATTTGAGCTCTAGAAGGTGTATGTGATTTTCATTTTATTTGTGAAATGTTTATTAACTTTTTAGATGTCCTTGCAGCAGCCATCTTAGAATCCTCCAAGCGGGAGGCCCGCCTCAAATCAGCTACTCATCAGAGAGAGTAACGTTTGCTGGAGCATGACCACTTGGGCAGCCAACCGAGAGGGCAGGGACAACAGTACACAAGGAGACTGTTGGTTGACGCTTGGAAGGGCGCTGAGAGTCTGGGACATTAAAAACTTGAAACACTGAAGCTGAGAGATTGAGGCTGAAGGACTGTTGGGAAAGCTGCCATTTTATCTTTTGGGTGAGTTTTGTGCTGAGGGAGGCTTAATAAATCACATTTGTTGATGGTACAGCCAACTTTGCCGAGTTTTCCTTCCACACCACACCTCTTTAAAGTAACAGGAATGCAGCTGTCCTCTGTGGAGAGTGTGATCTAGGAGTCTATTAAAGTGTTGTGGCCTGGGAAATAATGATTATCGTAGAAGAGGAATAACGTATATAGAAGAAAGAATTGGAATAAATTAAAATGGTGAGAAATAAACTTCTAACAAGAGAATCACAGTTTGCCATAGTATAAGAGACTGCAAGGGAGAAGAGCAAGTCAGGTGCAGCAAAAGCAGTCCTCGCATTTCTATCTATACTAGCTCAACATGCACCCATCATTGCAAAGATCAGACCGATTTGTCTACCAAAGTTCCATGGCTGTAGAAGAAACTTCCACTGGTGGAGAAAAGTCTTGGAAGGGTTGAGTTTTTTCTCCCGGGTTCAGTTCAGAATATGGTACCCCTAAATTTAATGTTAGTGCGCAAATGTGAATGCAACCTAGATGTTATTGCAAGTTATCACTGTTGCAATGTAGTAGAAACATAGGCACTAAGACTCCCATTCTTCTGTTACAGCCTCAGAATAGTTATTTAGTCTTCAAAGCATTTCTCACAGGCTACATTTTCAGTCATTCTGTCTCCATGTTTAAAAGCTGGGGTCTGTGGCATCTTTCATAGAGTCAAAATGAGACGGGCATAGGTAACAACTCCAGTGTTTAGTACTCTGACAGCTGCTTTATGAACACCTGGGACCACATCCCGGCCCCCTAACAGGCACAATCTTGGTGAAATAGGTGGTCCACTCTTTAACCATCCCTCCATGTGTTTTATAACACTATTCCATATTGGAGAGATCAGCGGACATTCCCATAAAGCATGCAGCAATGTACCTCTTGCTCTTTGGCATTTCCAGCAAAAGTCATCTTTGCTAATACCCATCTTATGTAGTCTTAATGGTGTAAGATAAAACCTGTTCAAAATTACATATTGAGTAAATTTCCCTTTGGCCTCTCTTACATAATACCCGTTTTTAAAAACAATAGAGTCCCATGTTTTAATTTTCAAAAGTGCAGCCCAGATCTCCTTCCCATACTATTTTAAAACTTTTACTTTTATTGTATTAACCCATGAACACATGTTGTACCATTTTGATGCTTTACTAGTTAAAGGTGGAAGGTGAAAGGTGGAGGAAAACAAAAAATAAATAAATAAATGAATAAATGTTCCCCAAGTGAAATTTTGTCCTGTCCTTCAAACAGTCTCTAATTAGTAAGTATTTCCAAAAGTGACTTTGTCCCTCTAACTTAAACTTTTCTTTCAGATCATTATATGACATAAATGTGTCTTATACAAATAAATCATCAATTATCCGTACACCTTCCTTTAACCAATGTGATCAATAAATTGCTTGCCGATATTGATATTAGCATTATGCCACAGGGACGCATACCTCTGGACATATGGAGAGAGCACAAGTTTTTTGTGGACCGTTTGCCACACCATTTTGAGAATTTTAATATGGAGTTATCTATTTTATTCTGTTTATTATCTATCTTTTGAGTCAATACCTCGATAGGGGTCTAAATCTGATTTAGTTTCTGGCCAATGTCCGCACATCTTGGGCATTTCAAATGAAATGCTATAATGTTCTATGTTAGGTAAGGTCAGCCCCCCTTCTTTTTGGGTTGACATAGTTTGCCAATATTGATTCAGAGTTTTACCACCATCACACAGAAAATGTTTAATCATATTATTATATTTTCGAAGAATTTGAGCTGGGATACAGATTGGTATCATTCCAGTATAATAATTTATCGAGGGACCTATAACCACCTTTATTGTGTTTATCTTACCCCCTAATGTTAGATGTAATTTGGTCCAGTTGTCCAAGTTAGATTAATTCTGGTAAGCAGTTTTTCTATATTTTCTATCATGATTTCATTAACATCTGGATTAAGTGTTATTTCTAGATATTTCATGCCTTTTTGTAACCACTTGAAATTGAAAGTGGATAATAAGTTTGCAGAGCAGGCTTTTGACACAGGCACTGCCTCTGATTTATGCCAATAACCTGATAAAAAAAAAAAAAAAATAAAAAAACCAAAATATCATCGGCATACCTAAATAATTTGTGTTCCCTCCCCCTCTTCGTTTACCCCAACGATTTTAGCATCTTCCCTGATTTTAATAGCCAATGGCTCTAGGAGAATGGTGAACAGAAGTGGACTCAGATTGCAGCCCTGACGCGTAGATCCGGAGATATGGAAATAATTGGAAAATAGTCCCTTGGTAAAACACAGCGGCCGTAGGGCCCGAATACAAAGTGCTAACCTACCTACAAAAATTTTCATCCAGTCCAAACTTTGATAGCAGTAAACAAAAAGCTCCACCCTATCGAAGGTCTTTTGGGCACCAAGTGATATTACCACTACAGGGTTTTTGTTGTCCTTAATGCCCCATAAAAGATGCAGAGGTCTTTGCATATTATCAGCTGAAGAACGACGCATAATAAAGCCTACCTGGTCTTTGTGAATAATCTGTGGAAACACAGTTTCTAATCTCGTGGCTACAATTTTGAGAGTATTTTGCAATCAACATTTATCAAACTTATGGGACAGTAATTGATTGGGTCTGTAAGATCTTCATCCCCCTTTGGTATGAAAGTAATTATAGCCTGATTGAAACTTTCAAGAAGTGAGCCACATTCAGATGATTCTCGATAAACATCAGTTAAAATTGGTGCAAGTATATCTAGATATTTATGACAGTATTCAACTGTAATGGCATCTACACCAGGTGATTTCATTTTCTTAGTTCCAGCAATTGTTTTCCTAACTATGGCCTCATTTATAGCTGCTTCCAGTCTATCTTTCTCATCCTGGGTAGTTTTGGGTATCTTTATTTTGTCAAGAAGGATTCCAGTTCTTCTGCAGTTGCTACATTTTCAGATGTATAAAGGTATTCGTAAAATCTTTGGAAAATGTTATTAATATGAGAGGATGATGTTATCAATCATTTTCT
>NW_027675172.1:0-5000 GCF_904066995.2 Poecilia reticulata | reverse complement strand
CGGGTTCCGGGCCTTCCGGACCGCCTCCTCGCGCCCCCCCCGGCCCGCTTTGGCGCAAATCGCTTAAAAATTCGTTAAAAATCGGGGGAACGTCCTAGGCGAAATCGGAGACCACCGGGGCACTCCTGGGACTCGCCCGGTTCTTCCAGTATATAGTTTGCCTAGGTTCCGTACGAATTTGAAATCCGGGCCTGGAGCAACAGAGACATACAGGCCTGCAGAACCAGGCTGGGACATCCAGGCACAGACATCCAGGCCTGCAGAACCAGGCTGGGACATCCAGGCCTGCAGAACCAGGCACAGACATCCAGGCAGAGACATCCAGGCCTGGACATCCAGGCAGAGACATCCAGGCCTGGACATCCAGGCCTGGACATCCAGGCAGAGACATCCAGGCCTGGACATCCAGGCACAGACATCCAGGCCTGGACATCCAGGCACAGACATCCAGGCAGAGACATCCAGGCCTGGACATCCAGGCACAGACATCCAGGCAGAGACATCCAGGCCTGGACATCCAGGCAGAGACATCCAGGCCTGGACATCCAGGCACAGACATCCAGGCAGAGACATCCAGGCCTGGACATCCAGGCAGAGACATCCAGGCCTGGACATCCAGGCACAGACATCCAGGCAGAGACATCCAGGCCTGGACATCCAGGCACAGACATCCAGGCAGAGACATCCAGGCCTGGACATCCAGGCAGAGACATCCAGGCAGAGACATCCAGGCCTGGACATCCAGGCACAGACATCCAGGCAGAGACATCCAGGCCTGGACATCCAGGCAGAGACATCCAGGCCTGGACATCCAGGCACAGACATCCAGGCAGAGACATCCAGGCCTGGACATCCAGGCACAGACATCCAGGCAGAGACATCCAGGCCTGGACATCCAGGCCTGGACATCCAGGCAGAGACATCCAGGCCTGGACATCCAGGCACAGACATCCAGGCAGAGACATCCAGGCCTGGACATCCAGGCACAGACATCCAGGCAGAGACATCCAGGCCTGGACATCCAGGCACAGACATCCAGGCAGAGACATCCAGGCCTGGACATCCAGGCACAGACATCCAGGCAGAGACATCCAGGCCTGCAGAACCAGGCTGGACATCCAGGCCTGGAGGTCAAGGCTGCATGGAACTCCACATAGCCTTGACCTCCAGGCCCACACCCAGACTTGGCTCCGGGGTCAGACACAGTCTTGGAACCCCCCCACCCCCGATAGAACCAGGCTCTCCACACGAGTATGTGAACCCACACTTAAGCACCCCTCCTCGGACTAAACCAAGCAGTACGCAGGCCCTGGAAGCTCGTGCCCCTGGTAAGGCAACTCAGTTTTACGATGTGGCCTTGGGTTGACCGGGGAGAGGCTACCCTCCCCAGCCTCTTCCGGCCGAGCGCCCCCTTTCCGGTCCCTGGATGGGACTTAGACTTTTTCTCGCCATCAACTGAGAACCGGGCCTGCCAGGCCCACCGGCCGAGCACGTGAACCCACACTTAAGCACCCATCCACGGACTAACCCAGCAGTACGCAGGCCCTGGAAGTTCGTGCCCCTGGTAAGGCAGCAGGACTTAGATTCTGTTAAAGAAAGTTGGGTTTCTCCATAGGTTTAACTGGAGAGTGTTCGCTGCGTACCCAAATTTTGCACATCTTCTAACGGCCACCAACAGGGCAATTTTGACCCGATCGAGATGCGGCTTGGCAGCCTTTGCGAGCTCGTCTCGGCCTACACACAACCGAATTTTGGAGCTCTAGCATCAAAGCTTGGCCCTTCAGAGCCATGTGCGGTTTTCGGACCCCAGGTCCGGATCGACACAAGGGGCGTGCCTGAATTGAAAAACCGGTGACATTAGTTCCATGTGGTCGGACTGAACACCCCCACGAAGTTTCAGCTCCGTTGGACCACGTTAAGTGGGTCTCCCTGGTGTTTGAATTTCGTGTTTCCAGAAAAACCGCTCCATTGATTTGAATGGGAAATGGCCGCCCGGAACCATAATTTTCCACATATTCTAACGGCCACCAACAGGGCAATTTTGATCCGATCGCGATGCGGCTTGGCAGCCTTTGCGATCTCGTCTAGCTCTTTAAACGTACCGATTTTTATAGCTCCAGCTACTACGGTTCTTGCTGGGGGGCCGGTGCCGTTTTTAGAAATGGGGGGTCCGGATCGACCCCACAGGGGCGTGCCTGGATTGAACAAGCGGTGGCATACGGTCCATGGGGTCGGACTGAACACCCCCACGAAGTTTCAGCTCTGTGGGACCACGTTAAGTGGTAATGCCACGCGGTTTTATTCCAGTTACCATAACCCTCCTTATGGTCTGTGGACACTGTCCATCTTAACGGGGCCCTGGCACCGTTCACCGCGGCCCTGGCTCCATTCACCACTTGTAAACATTGGCGGGGCGCCGGCAGTCGCTGCCCTAACTCGTTACTGGAGGCGGGGCGCCAGTAGTCGCGGCCCTGGCTCCATTCACCACTCGCGGCCCTGGCTCCATTCACCACTCGCGGCCCTGGCTCCATTCACCACTCGCGGCCCTGGCTCCATTCACCACTCGCGGCCCTGGCTCCATTAACCACTCGCGGCCCTGGCTCCATTCACCACTCGCGGCCCTGGCTCCATTCACCACTCGCGGCCCTGGCTCCATTCACCACTCGCGGCCCTGGCTCCATTCACCACTAACACTTTGTCATTTTTCTGTTGTCTGAAAATATTTCTAAGTGTTGGGAACACTTTGTCATTTTTTTGTCTATCACCCACTTTTCACTTTCCTTTATCCTCATTCAGGTAGTGTTTTTTCGCATAAGGTGTTTAAATCCCAATCACTTCTTTTGGTGCCCCTGGTAAGGCATAGAGCTTTCAGAGCAGCCAGAGCAGCTGGGGGCAATCGCGCAATCAGCGCCCTGCCCGCCTGCTGCTGCTGCTGCCGCTGCCGCCGCCTCGCAATCAGGCTCAATAGGACCCAGCTGCCCGTTCCACCCTCGCTGCTGCAAACTTCTCCGGACAACAACGCTTCTGCCGGACGTTTCTACTGCAGGACGTGTGTCCAGATGCCCCAACAACCACGCTGCCCCGTCTGCCAAGGCAAGTTTGCTCAGCTGCCCAAGCATTTAGAGCGTTTTCATTGCATTTTAAACCCTGTTGAACGGAAGATACTAGTAGCCTTCGCCCACAGACGGGTGAACATCCGTGGGATGAGCTGCCCAGTCAGGGCTTGCGGATACTCTGGTCCAAGGGTGGACAGACACCTATCCAGGGTTCACAACCGCCTCGAGCCACAGGTGTTACGCGACCTCCTTCTCCAGCTTCAGTGGCGTTCCACTCTCCGCGCCATCGCAGAGCTTCGCTCCACGGATCCGACCCGCCGCTGGCATCCGGCCTGGATGCCCAAGACCCGAACAGCAGAGCTCCAGAGTCGCAGGGAGAGGACGCAGACGTGTCGTCGTCTCCTGGCCCCACACAACGCAGGGTACCACGGCAGCTTTCAAGTACAGACTCTTCTCCTCATGCTGTCACCATGCCTGCTTCTGCTTCTCCGCCTGGTTCACCTGCAGCCACCGGAGCCCCGTCTCCTGCAGCTTCTCCGCATGGTTCACCTGCAGCCACCGGAGCCCCGTCTCCTGCAGCTTCTCCGCCGGGCCAGACCGACTCTGATTCCCCGGCAACATCAACCTCCACAAGGCCAGTCAGAGGACTTGCCCTGCTGCCATTTGCTCCAAGGAAGTTTCCACCACCCGTGGAGCGCTACCTTGAAGAGTTCCATTCAGATCTGCGGGGTGCCCTGCCAAGCCAACAGCACCGGATGAACGCACGCTCCAAGCTGGGTCGGGTCCGTAGCTTTCTCTCATTTGTTGCACACGGCAGGCAAGTCAACCCCACCTGGAGGTTCCTGGACGACGTGGAGCGGGTCCACGCCTTCCCACAGGCACTGAAGCTGAAGAAAAGAGCCATAACGACTGTTAAAGTTTACCTGGTGAACCTGTCCCAGTTCATGGATTACTTTGCCGCTACACCCCCGCGGGAATGCAGGCTGACCCGGAGACAGATCACCGCCGTCAGCAGAGCGGTCAAGGCTGACCTCCTCCAAATAGCCACCGAGGTGACCCTCCACCAGATCGAAGTTAAGCGGTCCAAAGAACGGCGGACCGTCACTAGAACACAGCTGAGACACTGCAAGACCCTGGCCAGGACGACCATCCCATCCCTTCTAAGAAAGCTGGAGGCCCAGCCAACCATCCAGCTGCGGAAACAGTTTTATGGCTACCTAGCTTGCTATCTCTCTGCGGTGTATGGGCACAGAGCAGGGGTCCTGACAAATATGACAGCAGACGAGCTCCAGGAAGCGATGGACGAAGCAGAGGAAGGAGCACCGGGCTTTGTGATTAATGTAAGTTTCTGGTAGAACCAGATCTGGGGAACGGGCATGGGTAGCTAATCTAACCTAATCTCTCCTCAGGTGAGGAGGCACAAGACGAACCGGGCGTTCGGCGCTGCCCAGCTGTTCTTGAACCATGCCGAGTTCGGGTGGTTCGTACGCTGGATGGGCGTCCGCAGGAGGCTGAACCCACGCTGCAAGCTGCTGTTTTTCAGCGCACAACAGATGCGTATAAGACGGCTAAGCAGATACGCGGCGTGTGCATGGAGCTCAATGGGACTCCCGGGACGACCTACGGTAACCGATCTCAGGACAGCGGTTGCGACCCACGTAGTGGCCAATTAACGCTCTGAACTCACCCGCTTTTCTGTTTTTAAATGTATTTCTGGTCTACGCAGGCACGGGATGCGCACGCAGCGAGGTCAGGGGACAACTGTCTAGGTCATGTGTCATGACACGAGAACCGCTGACCGGTACTATCCAACCATCTCACCGCGGAGCAACTGGCTGACATCAGGAACGCGTTCGACCGAGCCACAGCACCCAATCCTCTCCGAGCTCTGGAAGATCCAGGGCCGCTAGTCCTGGGAGTGCACAGGCTACGGATGGGACTCCT
>NW_027675171.1:0-68231 GCF_904066995.2 Poecilia reticulata | reverse complement strand
AAAGTCTGATCAAGTGTTCACTTTTCCTGTAGAAGTTATTGCATTTTAGTATTTCATGGCACAAAGCCAAAGTTTGACACTTAGCCACGCCCACATGCTTTGATGTACGAGAATTCTTTGATAACTTTTCACCTTCAATGTCTAAGTGTGTGCTGAGCGAGTTTGAAGTCTGTATCTCAAAAGCTGTAGGAGGAGTTCGATCAGATGCGACGTCTATGAAAAACCGGAAATGGCGGCTTTGATCCAAAATGGCCGACTTCCTGTTGGGTTTGGACCATGGCTCCAAGAGACTTTTTTGTACATCCTGACAAGATACACATGTGTACCAAGTTCATAATTCTAGGTTAAAGCATGGCTTGGGGCTGATGATTTAAACTCTTCTAGGGGGCGCTGTTGAGACATTAGGCCACGCCCACCAAATATTGCACTGGATTACTGTCCGGAGTTGGATAAGGATCCATCTCAGTGAGTTTGGTGCAGCTGGACTCAAAATTGTGGAATACAGAGCCAAACGTATGGACACGTTGTTACAGGTATATTCGCCACGCCGCCACGCCCACCTGCTGCCTCCAAAACAAACAGCGTTGGAAACCATAACACACCAACATGTCTTCTGTTTGTGGACACAGTTTCATGTTGATTAGGTTAAAGAGGTCAGGTAGGGACCGATCACAATAAAACATGACACTTCCTGTTCTAAGGGGGCGTGGCTTATGTGATCTCAAGATTTCACAATTGGGTCTTGTAGGGCATCCAAAGGTGATCACACACAGAAAGTTTGGTGGCTCTGTGACCTTCTTTTTAGGAGATATAACTGTTTATTATTTTATGGTGAGTCAGTGAACTTTGACCCCTGTATCACCCCTTCAGCATGCACGAAAACTCACCGTTTGATAACTTTTAATCGGGCATGCCTTATGAACCAACTGACAAGTTTGAAGCGATCCATCAAAAGCCCTAGGAGGAGTTCGATCAAATGCGAAGGCTATAAACGGCCAAATGGGTGAAATTTGCAAATTCAATCCAAAATGGCCGACTTCCTGTTTGACATACTATGAGAACAATTATAAATTCTGAGGTCTTGGGGAGTCTACAAGTGTACCAAATTTCAAGTCTCTACAATAAAGTAAGTGAATAGAAAGGGTCTTTTGAATTTTCTAGGGGGCGCCGTTGAGCAATTTTTTGCATTTTGCGCAGACCTTAAAATACGTAAATTTTTCACAGTCTCTATGGCCTACCAATTTTGGTGAGTTTTTGAATATGTTAAAGCCCCCAAAAGGCAATTCATTTAACAAAAGAAAAATAAAAAAAAAAAAAAAAAAAAAAAAAAAAATAAACATTTGAAAAACAATAGGCCTTCCCAACACTTATCTGCTCGGGCCTAATTAAGCTCCGCGGAGCATCGAGCGGCCCTCGCAGCCAAGCGCCGCTCGGCCTATAGCCACCGCGTGGTCCCAGCACCGCCTTCCCCAGCCACCGCTGATGCTCTGACGGAGCAGCCGAACCCGCCCTCCTTGAATTTACTCAGTGTGTCATGTTTGGCTTTGCTCACAGACAATGGCTTCCTTATTAGTGAGAAGACTGGCATTATATGCTGTTCACCAGTGCTCTGTAATCTGGTGTGTAACTTGAAACTGCAACTGTGAGTGCATTTTCAGATGTCCATCAGTGAGACATGTTCTGTGTTTGTTCTTGATGAATTTCATGTCAGAAAACGCTGATTCACAGAGATAGGTTGAACCAAACAGGCTGGTAACCTTCATAGCTGCTGTGCTTACACCACTGCACCATCTATTTTACTTTCAATACCAGTGGGATCTAGTTTTAAATTGTATGTTTTAATTTTTTATTATGTTGTGTTTTAATGTACAGCACTTTGTATCAGCTGTGGTTTTTTTAAAGTGCTTTTTAACTAAAGTTGGTTTGGTTTGGATTGAGTCCATTTAAACTACAGATCACTGTAGAGACAAGTTATAATGTAATATGTTGCTGTAACATTCAGTCTTCAGTTTTTTCAGTGGCTCCCTGTATTAGATGTGTGCAGGTTTTCCTTCCGTGTTGCCCATATTGGACTGTGTTTGAGATTCTCTTTATTAAATTATAATCATCATCATCATCATCATCACCTTGGTCTCAGCGTTCATCCACACCACCAACAACAGTTTATGACAGTTTAAGTTTTGGAAGAAAATATGTGTGTCTGAACAGCTGGATTGATACTTTATATCTAGTCACTTACGTTGGCATTAGCTGCATTGTGTTTACAGCAGAACTCCTTGGTGAAGCACACAACATCCCAGGCAGATTAGCCAATGTAGAGAGGAGATGCAGCTTATTTTATTAACCGAAAGGTGCAGTATAGTCAAGTGATAATCTAATCTTTAGAGGTCCACCAGTCGATCATAGAAAATCTGGTGCAAAACGGATGAAGCCTGGTTGATTTAGAGGCAGACAAAAACAGGTGACTTCCTGTTGGAGGGGGGCGTGGCTAAGGTGATGTCATCATATGACCTTGTGAATGTGATCAAGGCTGGCCAATAATGATACATGGAAAGTCTGATGAAGTTGTCACTTTTCCTGTAGAAGTTATTTTAGTATTTCATGGTACAAAGCCAAAGTTTGACACTTAGCCACGCCCACACGCTTTGATGTACGAGAATTCTTTTGATAACTTTTCTCCTTCAATGTCTTAGGTGTGTGCTGAGCAAGTTTGAAGTCTGTATCTCAAAAGCTGTAGGAGGAGTTCGATCAGATGCGACGTCTATGAAAAACAGGAAATGGCGGCTTTGATCCAAAATGGCCGACTTCCTGTTGGGTTTGGACCATGGCTCCAAGAGACCTTTTTGTACGTCCTGACAAGATATACATATGTATCAAGTTTCATAATTCTAGGTTAAAGCATGGCTTGGGGCTGATGATTTAAAATATTCTAGAGGGCGCTGTTGAGACATTAGGCCACGCCCACCAAATATTGCACTGGATTACTGTCCGGAGTTGGATCAGGATCCATCTCAGTGAGTTTGGTGCAACTGGACTCAAAATTGTGGAATACAGAGCCAAACGTAAGGACAGGTATATTCGCCACGCCGCCACGCCCACCTGCTGCATCCAAACCAAACGGGGTTGGACACCCTGACACACCAACATGTCTTCTGTTTGTGGACACAGTTTCATGTTGATTATGTTAAAGAGGTCAGATAGGGACCGATCACAATAAAACATGACACTTCCTGTTCTAAGGGGGCGTGGCTTAGGTAATCTCAAAATTTCACAACTGAGTGTCGTAGGTCATCCAAAGGTGATCACACACAGAAAGTTTGGTGGCTCTATGAGTTTCTTTGTAGGATATATAATTGTTAATTATTTTATGGTGAGTCAGTGAACTTTGACCCCTGGTATCACCCCTTCAGCATGCACGAAAACTCACCGTTTTGATAACTTTTAATCGGGCATGCCTTATGAACCAACTGACCAAGTTTGAAGCCGTTCCATCAAAAGCCCTAGGAGGAGTTCGATCAAATGCGACGTGTGTAAACAGCCAAAATGGGGTCAAAATCGGAACTTCAATCCAAAATGGCCGACTTCCTAGGATACTTGCACTATGACATTAATTGTAAATTCTGAGTGTCTTGGGGAGCTCTACAACTGTAGCGAATTTCAAGTCTCTACGATAAGTAAGTGAATAGGAAAGGGTCTTTGAAAATTTCTAGGGGGCGCTGTTGAGCCATTTTTATGCGATTTTTGCGTAGACCTTAATACGTAAATTTTTCACAGTCTCTATGGGCCACCAATTTGGTGAGTTTTTGAATATGTTAAAGCCCCCAAAAGGCAATTCATTTGAGGCGAGAAAAATAAAAAAATAATAAACTTTGAAAACAATAGGCCTTCGCAGCGCTTAGCTGCTCGGCCTAATAATAAACATTCGAAAACAATAGGCCTTCGCAGCGCTTAGCTGCTCGGCCTAAAACATTGAAAAACAATAGGCCTTCGCAGCGCTTAGCTGCTCGGGCCTAATAATATAAACAACGATACAATAGGCTTCGCAGCGCTAGCGCCGCAGCACGATTACAATAGGCCTTTGCAGCGCTTAGCTGCTCGGGCCTAATAAACATTGAAAAACAATAGGCCTTCTCAGCGCTTAGCTGCTCGGGCCTAATAATAATTACAGCACAAAAACAATAGGCCTTCGCAGCGCTTAGCTGCTCGGGCCTAATAATAATTTAGAGCACAAAACAATAGGCCTTCGCAGCGCTTAGCTGCTCGGGCCTAATAATTTACAGCACGATTACAAGCCTTCGCAGCGCTTAGCTGCTCGGGCTAATAATTAACAGCACGATTACAATAGGCCTTCGCAGCGCTTAGCTGCTCGGGCCTAATACACAGCATGATTACAATAGGCCTTCGCGGCGCTTAGCTGCTCGGGCCTAATAATAAACAGCACGATTACAATAGGCCTTCGCAGCGCTTAGCTGCTCGGGCCTAATTAAAGCTCCGCGGAGCATCGATGGCCCGAGCAGCCAAGCGCCCCTCGGCCTATAGTCACCGCGTGGTCCCAGCACCGCCTCCCCAGCCACCGCTGATGTTCTGACGGAGCAGCCGAACCCGCCCTCCTTCAATTACTCAGTGTGTCATGTGTGTCATGCTGCAGCGAGTAGATCAGGGGTCACCAACCTTTTTGAAACTGAGAGCTACTTCATGGGTACTGAGTTATACAATGGCTACCAGTTTGACACTATTCTGAAATAACAAATTTACTCAGTTTGCCTTAGTTATATATAATCAATAATGATTAATGATACTGATCCATGAGAATACTCATCTATGAGAAGACACTGATCACGTTAATGATTTCTACAATAATTAGCAATGAAAACAGGTGGGAAACAGATATCAATATTCAGCATTTTATCTCTTTTAATCTGAGTAATTGGGTGATTCTTTTTTGTGGCAACATTTCGGCCTCAGGATTTTTGAAAAAAAGTATTGTTTATGTTTTGAATATTTGTTACAACACCAACATGTTTAACAATATGAAATTAATAATGGGCAAGCTCAGGATTGGATGAATTAATAATTACATGTGGGGTTTTTTCACCATTGTCTCTGAATGTGTTCCACCATGTTATGAACATTTACATATGGACCACAAATACTTCAACATTTAAATTTAAAAAATAATGACTTTTTCTTAGAAAGAGTGTGTCCCTTTTACTATATAATATGTTTTATTCTTGAAAATGAAACACATCATTAAGTTACGAATAATTTATGACTGTATTGTATAGAAAACCCTGTTTTTTACTAATTATTACTGACAGCGTTGAAAATATTGGTAATTTTAAAAACTTATACCAATATTTGCATTTACTGGTCTTCAACTCCCAACATGGCTCAGAAAAATCCACAGTACTTAATGTTTCTGTAACAATATTTAATAAAAACATGTCTGGAATGGAACATAACATGCTGGATTGTCCCATAACAGGGTGGAAAATCAAAGTATTTGATTCTAAAATCTGATGATTTTCATTATTAGTTGCAGGATTCGCTCAGTCAAAGTACAGGTAGAGTGTTTTGTCCTGGTTCTGTTTGGCAAGAACATTGATTTCCCTGTCGTGATTTTCCCATGTCAGTACTCATTGTTCCCCACTCATGAGTCAATGAGGAAAACTAGAGAATTGAATACCTACAAATGGCAAAGACATCTGATAATAGCTCAGACTACTCTCCAACTCTATTCCATCAACTCAAAATTTTTTATTTGACTTAAATTATTATTTTCACCCTAATTTCTACCTTATTTGGTTCATGAACATAACAGGGTGGAAGATAACAGGGTGGAACTTTTCTAACTAATTTACCTGTAGCTCTTTATGTGGTCAACATTTAGCTAGCTAACATTAAACCGAATAAAAACCTTTAGTGACTAAATCTAACATGTTTTTAATTCTACTGAATAAACATTTTTCACAATCTTTCCTAACAGGGTGGAACATAACAGGGAGAAACAGGTGATCACACACAGAAAGTTTGGTGGCTCTGTTAGTTTTTTATAGGAGCTATAACTGTTTATTATTTTATGGTGAGTCAGTGAACTTTGACCCTGGCATTACCCCTTCAGCATGCATGAAAACTGACCAGGCCATATGCATGATGCGCTCAGCAGCCCTCCCTGGCGATGCACCAAAAATCTTTAGCATATTGGACATTTAGCGAAGATATCCAGCTGTTTAATTAACGTAGGGGTTGCACTGGAGTCAAATTACATTTAAAGCGTATTTGGATGTTGGGATTATGTATTTGAATAAGAGACGATCATAAGCTTATGGTGAGGGATTACCATTTGGCCACGTCCCCACGGTCAGTAGGCATTGACAGAGTTCATCATCATGTCATTTATCTCAGTTAGCAGAGGATTAAACACATATGAATTAGACAGTAAAAGTAAGGCATAAAGCAGAAAAAAACATGGGAATTCCTGTTGGAAGTTAGCTGGGCTAGGGTGATGTCACCAATTGACCACCTAAGTGTTATGAGAACTGGTCAGAAGTGAGACATAGGAAGTCTGATGCAGCTGTGACCTTTTATGCTGAAGTTATTTCACTAATCTTTTATGGCGAATAGTTAAAGTTTGGGACTTAGCCATGCCCATATGTTTTCACATACCGACATTTCTGTTATAACTTTTAAGCTTTAATGTTTCAACTCTCTGCTTACCGAGTTTGAAGTCTTTATTTCAAAAGCTGAAGGAGTTCGATCAGATGCGACACTGTTTGAGACACAATTTAACTGCTGACTAATTTTATCCCTCACCCAGCAGTGCAAGAAGCCAGGTTTCTCAAAAAACATCACAAAAGGCATGGCTCGTTGAACTTGCATTTCACTAATTTGCATCCAAATCCACTCTATGTGTTACTGGGTATTACTTTGTGTTGGGGTGGGAGTTGCTTAATTTCCGGCCCCCTGCTAATTGGAACCTTTCAGACTTACATACAAACAGGCAGGTTTCCTCACTTAGAGGTCAAACATTCTTGGAGACATTTGGAAGGAGTTTTTCAGACAGAAAATCTTCTCAACAAGATGAGGTAAGTGTACAATGTAAACACTTTGTATTGTATGAAAAGGTATATGTTGACAAAGTGTCCTACTTCCTAATTGTTTTCTCTTTTTTTTAGTAAAGTCAAGTCAGTTGTTCACGTTGTAGTTCCTAAACAACAACAAGTACCATTTAGGAGAAACATTCACACAGCTGAAGAAAGGTATGTTTTTGGACAATATTTTTAATAAGTTGCATACTGAAAAGAAAATAAGAGTTCCAGTAGTTTAAGAGTGGTTGCTAGTTTAAAATATAACATGCAGTTTCTTTTTTTAAATTTAGTTTACATTTTTTTTATGTATATTATGATGCTATTCATGAGAAATGAAACACTGGAACCATCACACATTACTTTTCATCTAAATTATACAAGTATTTATGTTACTTTCTTTTTTATCAACACCCAACTCAGTCTGGATTCTTGGTGACAGTTATATCCGACGCAGTAATCACCGTGTAAGGGATACTATTGGGAGCAACCTTGCATAACTGCCCATGTTGAGTGGTTTGGCCGAGGGGGCATGTGTTGGAACTCCCTACTTGACGTTTTCCACCAGTGCCTTGAAGGAAGAACTGTTGCAGATGTACTGGTAATTCACTGTGGTGGCAATGACTTGGGCAAGGTGAAAAGTGTGCTGCTTGTCAAAGCAATGAAGAGGGATCTGGAGTATCTTCAGAAAAACTTTCCACAGATGAAGATTGTGTTTTCTTTAATAAACCAAGACGTCATTGGAGATACGGATCTCCTGGGAAGATGGAAAAAGCAAGGAAATTTGTTAATAGTGTCATGCATGCTTTTGTTTTGGCTTCTAAATGGAATATCTGTACGTCATTCAAATATAGTTTTTGACAAGCCAGTGCTATTTTTGGAAGACAATGTTCACTTAACTGATGAGGGGCATTATGTGTTTTTAAGTGGTATTATTAAGGGTCTGAAAGACCATTGTCTTTGAAGTGTGTTAGATGTTATTTTGTATGTCTTTGGTTTTATGACAGACTTGTTACCTTTCCAGGGGCACGCCGCCTCTTGCCCGGAGTGTTAGTTGAAGATGGGCACTAGCACATCCTGACCCCAGTAAGGGACAAGGGTGTATAGAAAATGGATGGATGTACTTCTTTTTCAGGTTTTTCAGATGTGATCTCAGCTGGAATAATGTCTAGGTTTTTGTGATGTTGGTTAACATGTATTATAATTGATTTGGGATTACATGAAGCCATACTTTATTAAACAAAGCAAACTTCTCTAATTGTTTCTTTTCTGCACTCTAAAAGAAAAAGTTGAACCAACTTAATGGAATTGCTTCTATGGGTAACAATCAATTGAATTAAGTTTATCCAACTTAATTTATTAAGTTTAACCAATTCAATATATTATAATCATCCAACTCATTTTGTTAATTTTAAAACAAATGTATTAAGATTTAAATAACTAATTTAAGGCAGTGACTTCACATTAGAGTCACATTCATACAGCAATATCCATATCAGCAGGAGGGAGCTGGAATTGAACCTAGAACCTTCTGATTATGAGACAACTGCTCTACCCACAGAGCCACAGTCACTGGGGAATGTTTCCTTTGTAAGTTTGAGTCATGGTCAGAGGTGGGATGCAAATATTTAACTTAATTATTTAAAGTAAAGTCAAAGCAAAATGTCCTTTAAGGAAAAGATTTGTAACTTTTAAATGACTCTCTAAAAGTGGTTTTTGAGCTGAAGTTCATCTTATGCACTTATTTACATTAATTTAACTTAATTCTTTGCTATGCTAACTAACTTTTTTCAGGTCATTTAACTCAAACTTACACTAAATAGTTGAACCAACTCAATAGAATTGCTTCGATATGTAACAAGCAATTGAATGAAGTTTATTAAACTTAATTTATTAAGTTTAACCAATTCAATATATTCTAATCCTCCATGTCAATTAGTTAATTTTATTTAACAAATTTATTAAGTATGTTTAAGATAACAGATTTAAGTCGCTCTTACTCAAATCATTTATTTTCTTCTAATAAACATTCAAAATATTTTTGTCTTAATTCTACAGAAAGTCAACTAAAACTTTTAAGTAGTTCCAAACTAAATATTCTAAAAACTCATTTTACAGTGTCCTCTATTCTAATTTAAAGTTACAAATCTTTTCCTTAACGAATCTTTTTATTTTGACTTTACTTGAAATAATTAAGTTCAATACCATATTTGTATCCCACGTCTGGCCATGACTCAAGCTTACCAAGGACAGATGCCCCAGTAAGCAACTGTGGCTCTGTGGTCAGAGCCGTTGTCTTGTAATGGAAAGTTCTAGGTTCAATTCCAGCTCACTCTTGCCATGTATCGATATGTATAGTGGTGTGTGAATGTGCCTGTAATGTGAAGTGCTTTCAGTAGTCAAAGTGATTGGAAAAGTGTTGTGTAAGTTCAATGATTTGAGTAGACTGAGTTTAATACGTTATCTTAAACATACTTAATACATTTTATTAAATACTTAGTTGGATGATTAGAATATATTGAATTTGTTAACTTAATAAATTAAGTAGGATAAACTTAATTGAATTGCTTGTTATCCATAGAAGTAATTAATTTAAGTTGGTTCAACTTTTTCTTTTTAGAGTGTGTTTTAGAATGTGTTGCATTTAAGGGAATCGGAAAAATGGATGTCATATTTCATTCAAGCATTTACTGGTTACAAAACATTTACGGAATGAGCTGCAAATGCGCACAAATTATGGCAAACTCATGGGTTATATTTTGTGCTTTATATAGAAGTAAATAAAAACAAAACCAATATGAAAATAGTGCTTTCATAAAGTTTTGAAGTCAGTGCTGTACAACAAAATTGAAGTGAACACTCGGCATGTTGTCAGTGTTTTCACAGAAGCCTTTTAAATGCGTCACACGCTTCCCTGATCCACACCTGGACTACTTAGGGTAATCAGTACATGTGCCATCTAACATTTTGTTTAGTTGGAGTTCCGTCCAGTTTAGTTGCAGAGGACACGTAGAGGTGAGCGTGTTTAATTATTTTTTTGTTATTTGAAAATAAGTGTTCAGTCTGTTCTTTTTTCTTCATCACTTTTATTTACTTCTAATCTTTTCTTTTCTAGAAGATGGCTCACTGTTCCCCTGCAAAGTTTACAGTGTTCTCCAATCCTGAACTTCACTGTTTGAAGCAAGAGGCTCAGGTCGCTTGCGTATGTATTTGAGATGTACAAAGTATTTTTTCGAAAGGATTGTTATCAGGTCATGTATTTGATGCTCATTTTAGATAGAATTATCTTAGTAATTGTTGGACATAAATAATTTTTAAAATGTGTTTTCAAGAAAATAGGTGAGGGGATAGAAGCTGTTATTGTTGAAATGTCTCCCAGTTTAGTTGGTGGGGAGGAGATTTTACCGTTTGAGTATTCCTGCTTTGATGGGTAAAATTTCATAGGTTTTTGAACAATACTTTAGATTTTCTATGTTTGTAATGTATATTTATCACATTAATTTTATGTTTTCTTATTATATAAAGATGTAAGAATAACATGTACATGATAGTTGTAGGAGTACAGGTGGTATCTAGATCTCTTTTATAAACTGTAAACATTACATTCTTTATTAAAACAGTATTTCTCTCTAAATATTTTATTTTAGGTAGAAGAGTAAGAAATGGTAATGGTTTTAATGGAATAAAATTAGGTTTTAAAAGATTTAGTAAATAGTATAATAATTTTTTGGAGAGAAATTAAGTATATTTACAAATAGTAAATGTTATTTGAACTATTTAATATAATTGTATTAGAGGTTTTCTTTATTTTGTGTATTTCAGATTACATAGGTTGTTTTTAGAAGAATTGCTGGCAATCTTCAAATGGATAACCCAAGCACTTATTTCTGTTGAACGTTTATTTGTACAGTCATGGCCAAAGGTTTTGAGAATGACAAATATTTTATTTTCACGTGATCTGCTGCCTTCTTGTTTTCATGTGTGTATTTAAGATGTTTTCATCACATACAGAAATACAATTGCACTCATGAGTAACAAAAGCTTTTATTGACAGGTTGAATGAGTTAATGCAGCAAGTCAGTATTTGCAGTGATGACCCCTCTTCTTCAGTACCTCTGCAATTTTCCCTGGCATGCTCTCAATCAACTTCTGTACCAAATCCTGACTGATAGCCGTCCATTCTTGCACAATCAATGCTTGCATTTTGTCAGAATTTCTAGGTTTTTGTTTGTCCACCCTTCTCTTGATGATTGACTACAAGTTTTCAATGGATTAAGATCTGGGGAGTTTCTAGGCCATGGACCCAAAATCTCTGTTTTGTTCCCGGAGCCAGTTAGTTATCACCTTTGCTTTATGGCAAGGTGCTTCATCATGCTGGAAAAGGCTTTGTTCATCACCAAACTGCTCTTGGACAGTTGGGAGAAGTTGCTCTCTTTCAGAGGACATTCTGGTACCATTTTTTATTCATGGCTGTGTTTTTAGGCAAGACTGTGAGAGAGCCGACTCCCTCGGCTGAGAAGCAACCCCACACATGAATGGTTTCAGGTTGCTTTACAGTTGGCATGAGACAAGACTGGTTGTAACACTCACCTTGTCTTCTCCAAACAAGCTGTTTTCCAGATGTCCCAAACAATCGGAAAGGAGATTCATCAGAGAAAATTACTTTACCCCAGTCCTCAGCAGTCCACTCCCTGCACCTTTTGCAGAACATCAGTCTGTCCCTGATGTTTTTCTTGGAGAGAAGTGGCTTCTTTGCTGCCCTTCTTGAGACCAGGCCTTGCTCCAAGAGTCTCCGCCTCACAGTGCATGCAGATGCACTCACACCTGCCTGCTGCCATTCCTGAGCAAGCTCTGCACTGCTGGTAGTGTGATCCTGCAGCTGAAACAGTGTTAAGAGACGGTCCTGGTGCTTGCTGGTCTTTCTTGGGCGCCCTGGAGCCTTTTTGCAACAATGGAACCTCTCTCCTTGAAGTTCTTGATGATGCGATAGATTGTTGACTGAGGTGCAATCTTTGTAGCTGTTGTACTCTTTCCTGTTCGGCTATTTTTCTGCAGTGCAATGATGACTGCACATTTTTCTTTAGAGATAACCATGGTTCACAGAAGAGAATTACCAGCCTCTTTTAAAGGGTCCAGTTGTGTCATTCTTTCTTAATCGTGACAGATTGATTTCCATTTCTTTCCTCAACAACCGCACCTGTGTTAATGGAGCGAAGACTGAGACAATGTTAGCTGGTCCTTTTTAGGGAGGGCTGCAATTAATTTTAAATGTATTTTGGGGGATACAGTATATTTTCTAGGCAAATATTGACTTTACAATTAATTGCTGTTAAGATGATCACTTTGTATAACATTCTGGAGTTTATGCAAAGTCTCGTTATAAAAACTGAAGCAGTAGACTTTGTAAATATTAACTTGTGAATTGTTCTGAAAACTTTTGGCCATGACTATATTTATGCAATTCTTTAATTATCATTCTTTAAATGTTTTAATCATGGAATAGATATTGGAGAGTACTTTATGCTTTTTTGCTATATGTTCCTTGTTAATTCAAGTGGATTGCAGTGTTTCAATAGTACATTGTCAATGTATTATCTGCAAGTCTAGTTGTGTGGAAGTTTTTCAGCTTCTGTTATGTTCATAAGTTTTCTTCAATAATTCATAATGACAGGTACACTTAGTTTTTTTGCAAATGTTTATATATTATTTGTTTATACTCTTGTATTTTCTTACTATTTTTCATAATCAATTTAAGTACATTTCATATACAGCCGTTAGAGTTATGGAGTATAGCCTATGCCAGTCATTTCATTTCATATTTATATTTTTTATCATGGTGATCATTAGTTCAACATTAGTGTTTTAAAGTCGAAATATGTTAAATATTTACATATATATTGTTTTTATTTTCAGTACCTTGTGAATTATGGTGTCAGTACCAGAGAAGACGTCTTCAAAAATGTGTCATGTCTTTGACAAGACATTTACTGCCTTGTCTCAAAGGGAGAGGAAGTGCAAGACTTTAGAAAAGAAGGTGGAATTTCTTAAGGAACAGTTGGAGAAAGCTGAAAGGCAATATTCAAATGTTCAAAAGGATTTCGACATTTTGCATGCGTGTGTGGCATTTTTTGATGACGGTAGGCATTTAAGTAATTTTTAATGTTTATGAAAGGTATAATTTTAGCGTGTATAAGAAAAAAAATAATTTATAAGATATCAATTTATAAGGGTCATTCACAGATGAGTTCTTTTTGTGAATGAAAAATTGGCTAATTGAATGGGATCTTTTGTATTTGCAGTGCTTATGAAAAATATTTTTCTTAGATTCTGTCTTCTGTTTCTTCATGTAAAAAATCATTTCTTATGAAAGAGTTTAATCATAGGAATTATAAAATTTGAAAATATAGAAGTGAAAGTTTATCTACAAAATAACAATTGCATAAATTTAGTACTTTTATAATAATGATAGTGTAAGTCTGACAGTTTTGTCTTTATAGTAGACTAGGATTCTTTTTATATATCTTAATTAGATAGAGATTATTTTTCCAAAATGTCAAATGCTTTAATATATTTAGGTGTATTATATTTTTTTGTGAAATGAATTAAAAAATTTTAACATTTGCAATCTTATCTGTGGTCACTTCACAAAAAAGTACTCAAGGATAAGGTGCATAACCTCCGAAGATCAGGAGAATTTCATGTTTAACTAAAATAATATGAGTAATTTCCAGAGATTAAGATATTGTAATTGCCTTACTTTATACCTAATTTTTATTGTAAAAATTTAGAAATACATGTGAGAAAGTCGCTGTTTGTACATATGAATTATTTATTTGTTTTGGATATTAATTTAGAAATAGTTGCGTTTGTTTGAAGATACAACATATTTGTAAGAAGTAGTTCTTTAATTTTGGTCAATTGTTTTTGAAAGCAAGAACATTGTAAGTGCTAATTATTTTATTAGTAAGGCAATTTTGCAAGGGTCAGTACAGCTTAATTCACTAGCAGAAATAATCAAATAAGTAAAATCAATAATCTAGCCTATCTTTCCCTAATGCTGACACTGAGAACTACAAAAGGGAAACTTTGAGAGAGACGGACAGAGTTTGAACCCCAGAACTGTCCTGATGATGAAGAAGGTGTTGCAGCAGCAGGAGGTTCCCAGTACAGGAAGAGTACTGACTTAGAGCAGCAGGTCTCGGGCCTCAGGGTAACTTCCTCATGCGCGTAGCGGTCCTCAGCTTCTTGTCTTGCAGCTCTGTAGCTCCCTTCTCCTTGTCTCACGATCTTCCTGGTCCCACGGAAGGAACACACCAGTTCTTCCTCTTTGCCTTTGTTCTTTGTCTTTATCTTCATCTTTGCCTTGGTCTTTGTCTTTGGGGGTCTAAACCCAGCTGTTGAGAGAAGTGCGATTTGAAGCCACATGTTGCGGGGCTAACGGGTTGGTCCCCATGTGCAGAACAGTCTCCGGCTCTGTGGCCCCGGCTCTTCTTCAGCTGCAGAGTTCTTTGTCCATCTCCGTCTTGGCTCGAAGCTGCTTGAAGAATCCAACCCTTTTGGTGCATTTACATTGGCTAGCTTTGTTGCTGTGCCTGTCTCATTGGCTGACTGCTTGGACAGATGATCTCATATCCATCACCCTGGAGACCTCATGACCTGATGTCTGTTCTAATGTCCCCAAGTTGCTCAACAGTTCCTCCTACCTCTGTTTCCTGCCCAACCTTTTCTTAGGCAAGTTGAAGTTTAGCAATAAGGCCTTAGTCACCTCCGCTCTCCTATCAGTTCCCCTTTTCCCCCTGACCTTTCACCTACCATCTACCTTCAACACAACATCAGTGACCTTTAATTACAGTTACAACATTTTACACCTTTTCAAGTTCAATGTCAAAATCACATTTATAACCTTTTAGTTTCTGATTTAACATTCATTTATAATGTTATAATAACCATAACTTATTAGTTACTCTTATTATAATCATAAGGTGAGTTATTACAGACATTTCTGAAAAGAATCCAATAATAATCCATTATTGTAATTATCTGATACCAAATCACAGTTACTTGTTTCACCTTTAAGTACTTCCACAAGTGTAAGAGTAAGTGTAAATATTCTTATAATCAAATCAACATCAACCACTGGTTAAACCAATATTAATTATTGGCATAATTATAAGTCATTATTTTAAGTATTTTACTGTGGGTTTTATCCAATCTCTCAAAATGTTTAGATTTTATTCTTTAAAAACCTTTAATGCTTTAAAATAAGGAATGGTCTGAATTATTTTTAGACTGATGCAAGATAGAAACTTCCCATTTTCTTCAGGAAACCAGCTCTTCCTGTTTCATGACTCTCTTTCTGCCTGACTTTGATTTTTTATGATTAAATACTGTTGGGTCTTGATCTCACCTGTGTAATTAATTTTAAGGTAATTTTATTTATTATTACTATTAAACTAAAATCTCCAGCATGGGGAAGTGGGATGAGCTCGACTTTTCTCGACAATACTCATGTCGTGTTGAAAAGACAAATTAACGAAATTTGGATTAATCAACATAGCAGGCCGCTGTTAAAAGCTTGGAATGCAAATATTGATATCCAGTACTTTGTTGATGCATATGCATGCTGTGTTTATATAGTATGTCCAAAAGTGAGCGTGAAATTGGCCTTCTGTTGGGAAATGCGCAGAGAGAAGCAGCTAAAGATGGTAATGTTAGTGCTAAAGAGGCTTTAAAGACACTCGGTAGTGTCTATTTACATAACCGGGATGTTTCTGCTCAAGAAGCCGTGTACCGACTGACTAACATGCATTTAAAGGAGTGCTCTCGGAAAGTTGTTTTTATTCCAACAGGTGATAATATTGTGAAAATGAGTTTACCCATCTCTGGTTTGAGAGAAAAAGCTTCTTCTCAGGATCTTACCCCAGAAGAAATGTTTATGACCGGTATAGTTGACCGCTATAAGAATAGGCCGAATAAAGATGTGTTTTCTGATATGTGCCTGGCTACGTTTGCTTCAGAGTATCGTGTTTTGTCAAAAAATGAGAAATGTAGAAATTCAGTAAAGTTGAACAATGGCTTTGGGATTGTTGTAAAAAGAACTCGGACAAAACCAGCAGTTGTTCGATATGCACGTTTCTCTGAAACGAAACAGCCAGAGAAGTTTTATCAAAGTATAATGCAGTTATTTCTGCCTTACCGCTTTGATAGTGAACTTAAACCTGCACATTGTGAAACCTATGGTGACTTTTACAGAACTGGTGTTATTGGATTTGTTGATGGAACAAAACATTCTGTAAAGTCTGTTGTAGATTTAAATAGGAGTGAATTTGAGTTGGAATCTGATCATTTTGAGGCTGTGGACAATGTTACTGGTGATGTAATGCTGGAGGATACATGGGCTGAGTTGTGTCCTGAGGTTGAATTGGAACGCTTGGAGTGTGTTGAATTACGAAAAGAGAAACCAATAGAAAATGATGCTCAGGAACATATTCCTGATTTAAGTTCTAACCCTAAAGACATTTCAGTATTTGAGAAAAAACAAATGAGTAGATCTGAAGGCCTTGTATTGATTAGATCTTTGAATGAAAAACAGTTTTCTGTTTTTTATCAAATCCGGCAGTGGTGTTTAAATAAGGTTAATGGAAAAAATCCAGAACCATTGCACATATTTATTACAGGGGGGGCCGGTACAGGAAAAAGTCATTTAATTAAGGCAATTGAATATGAATCAAAACGGTTATTGTCCACTGTGTGTAGGTTTCCTGATAATACATGCGTATTACTGACAGCTCCCACTGGCATTGCTGCGTATAATTTAGAAGCGACAACAATCCACACCACTTTTTCTATTGGAAAGGATGTACGCCTACCGTATACTCCTCTGGGCGAAGATAAACTAAATTCCTTGCGTGTCAAATATAGTGATATTCAACTTCTTATTATAGATGAAATATCAATGGTTGATCACAATCTCTTATCATACGTTAACGGTCGATTGCGTCAGATTAAACAAACCACAAACGTATATGGGGGTATCGGTATCATTACTGTCGGCGATGTCTATCAGCTCCCCCTGTTCGAGGTAAGCCGATATACGCTGAGGGTGTTGCCACAAATATATGGTCAGAGTTATTTAAGAAGTCCACTAAGAAGAGGAGGAGTTGCCACTATGCATCATCAGATTTGGCTGGATCCACACCTATTGAACCTGAGGAGGACAGAGCCACTGTTAAAGGCGGCTTGCGGCAGCAATTTCCTCTCAAGTTAGCATGGGCATGTACTGTACACAAAGTTCAAGGAATGACTGTTGATGAAGCTGTTGTTTCTTTTAGTAAAATCTTTGCCCCGGGACAAGCTTATGTGGCCGTGAGTCGTGTTAAAAGTCTTTCAGGATTGACAATTCAAGATTTTGATGAAAAGAGGATATATTGTAAGGATGACATTGCTGTTGCTCTTGAGGATATGAGACCCCTTTTGAGTGGTTCTATTCAGTTGGACCGATTTAAGAAATCTCCTTTTACTGTATTCCTGATTGTCAAGAAATCTGGTATGAGTATGTGAGATCTGTCCAGGCACGCAGAAAATGGAATAAAGGCCTGAGAAATAACAGTAAAACCTGTATGATGATTTAATGATTTCAGTAGTGTATAACCAAATGTATGTATTCTGTACTTTTAATCAAAGAATGTTATAATGTATGCTCTGTACTTTTAATCAGTTGAAGGTTATAATGCTTTATGGAAATTGAGGTTTAAACAACTTGATTGTTGTATGATACTCATTGATTATTAAGGAATAAAGATAATTAGTGAGGAAGGAACATACTAAGGTAAAATGATGACAGAGTGAAGCATTGAATATATTTGAACATGTTCTTTCAGCATTGGACATGTCTAAGCATGTCTGGAGCGATGGGTGAGGCTTAATCAGAAGCATATGGTCAACAGCAAGCGAGTAATAAGGAAAGAATGTGTCACGAGGGAGTTGGGGAGGATGGAACTCTCTACCGACAGTGAGACGCAAGGGGAGGGTTACGCAGCCCTGCCCCGAAGGCTGCCCTACGTTGAGAGGGTTTAAAAGGTGGAGCCCAGGAGAGAAACGGGGTTCTTCGTCCCAGGCGCAGAAGAGGAGTCAGCAAAGGAAGCAGGCTAAAGACCAGCAGAGGAACACGCCCGGAACCAAGGGAAAAGCTCAAAGACTTCACGCCGATAAGAAGGGACAAGTTCCACCGGCCACCACCTCCGGTTCCAGATCCGACCGAATCCTCTGCCTCTACTCAACGCTCTCAATTCCGGTGCAGCTGACTTGGGAAAGAGACGGAGGTCTTTTAAAGATAAAGAGTCTGCACGTTTAATGGAAAGCGTGAGTCTTCTCTCCACTTCTCTTCAGTAAAGAGGACTTTGCTCCGGCTGGACAAAGACTCTGACCAAGGACATCTGAAAGATTACAGCTGCCGAGACCAAGAACCATCGGGTATGAGTTGACCAGCTTCCCCCAAAAGCCTTGCTCAGTGAATTTAGAGAAACAGGTTAGGGATAAGAATAAGGATAGGATGTGATTGATCCTAGTTGATTTCAATATATTTTTTGACTCTTTAATAATTTTTGGGAATTTAACCTGTTGTCATATGCCCCTGCTAAAGCTTGCTTAATAAAATTATAATCCTAAAAATTCTAATGAGAATTGTGAACAGTGAGTTTAATTGTGTCAGTCTTAATTATTATTGGTTCTCCTGAATATGGTAAAGTTAACATACATGATCCTAGTAACAGAGTGGCTTTGTGTTTTCCTCTGGTGAGTGTTAAAATAATGACCTTGGGACTTAACTCTAAGTCACTAAATTTAATCTAGCCGTTAACAAGTGCCGTTATTTTAGGAGAGGAGCTACCGTTAACAGGAGTGGTTGTAGGGGTTATGTCACTGTGAGGGCTACTCAGCGGATTGCTCCTCAACTGTAAAAGCTCATAACTTCTGGATCGAAGGTAGTCTGAGCTAGACGAGTCCTTTCCGACCCCAGTTTAAACAGATAATTCTCCACAAACTATCTCTAGGGTAAGACTCGAGTTTCTGGGGGTTTTCCGGACCTGGTAGACAGAGAACTGGGCAGTAGTGAGTCCAAAGACTCGTGAGGAGTGGGCGGGACTTACTATTGGGTAGTAACAGACATGATGAACGTGCAAAGTTTATCTCGGCATGTAAAAGATTTGGCTTGTTTTACAGAGCATTGGAAACCTAAATGTGTTGCTGTTACAGAAACATGGTTGACTTCAACTCAAACTGATACAGTAAAAATTGATGGTTACAGTTTCTCCAACCATCCACGACATTTATCTTATTCTAACAGGCATCCACAATTGAGTGTGTTGCAAGACCAACAACATGGTGGTGTTGGCATTTATTGTGCAAATGACATTGAATTTGAAGTTCTGCAGCAGCCAGAGCTGAATTTTGAGTGTTTGGTGTACCGGTTTAGTCATTTAAAAATGGTCCTTGGGGTAATTTATCGCCCACCATTATATCCTCTGTCACTATTTAAAATAAATTTACAAACTTTGTTTGATTGGCTTGAAAAACAAAGCGACACAATAGCACTGATTGGAGATTCTAATGATGATATTTTGAAGTCATCAACTATCTCAAAATTTATGTCTGATAAAGGATACCTACAAATGGTTGATGAACCAACCACTGAAAAAGGTACATTAATAGATCATGTTTATGTTAAATCAGAGAAGCATAAAGTTGAAGCCGTAGTTGTGCCTACATATTTTAGTGATCACGAGGGAGTAATGTGTGTTTTTGAGCGGTTGTAATCATGTGATGTTTTGAAATATTTGGTTTTTCTTGATGAAAATGAATTTAAAAATGTTTAAGACTGCAAGACATTGAGCTACATTTGAAAGAGTGATGGCACTTACAAAAATTGGGCACTTTAAACACTAAGCAAAGCCACTAACTACATCTTTACTTCTGTTGCTCAAAACATTTTGATGGTTAGTCTGTGAAGCAGTTGTTCCATATGCCGCACATAAACGGGCAGTGGGCTGCTGTTTTCACATGGGTGGCCAAATAGGTATCCTTAGGCTTGAAAAGTGAAGCAGTTGTTCCATATGCCGCACATAAACGGGCAGTGGGATGCTGTTTTCACATGGATAGTCAGGGAATAATTAGAAGATACCCACTCCAAGACGACTGCAGTTGTCTCCGAACTACTGCCTCCTCAATTAAATTTGGTTAAGCACATTAATGAGAGGGAAAGACAGGGAGCAAAAACAAGGGATGCCCACATCCCACTTACACACACCTGACATACAAAAGGAAATGGGGAAAGATAAACCAAACCAAGGGGTCTTTGAGCCCCGCTTGCACTCACAACACTTGCATATCTACACCACACAATCAAATCAGATTCAAGTTCACTGATCAGAGGAGGACAGTTCCTACATAAAATTGGAATTTAAAACCTCTCCTTAGAAAAAGGTTTCGTTTCTTGCATTAAGTCGCCATTTATTAAGCTTTGACAGATGAACAATTGGATACAAACTTAAAAGGAATAATGAAAAAGCAACATTTTAACAATTGGCATATTATTGATATTTAATGTCCCTTTGGGATCAATAAAGGATTTTCGAATTTGAATAATGATTAATATGTACATTTGTTAAATCTTTGAAGCTGTTCTTAATGCAGGGTTTGCTTTAGCTTGTTACATAGCACAAAAAAACCAAAGACAGTTTATTGGTACTTCCATTTGTGGAACTGGGTTCAATTCTCAGGACTGCCCGACTACATTTGTGCTGACGATTGAAGGTAAAAAAATTAAAGTATGAAACCTAATTAGGACATAGTGCCATAGAGTGACACCATACAGTAGAACAAGAAGGGTGTCTTGGTACCTTAACGGTTCCACTTCCAAGAAGTACTCCACAACTAATAACACTTACTGGGTGGTCTGATGGCTGTCCCAGTTCATCATAGCTTAATCTTATGACTGGTTTCCTCACTCGCTTAGAGCGTTCTGTAATGACATGCTCTCCCTCATCACTTTCCCTCTCTTCCCCTTCTAAATCTAGATCAGAGCAGAGCAGTGAGTCTTGATTGTTAGGTGAATTGGGACTTAATCCAGCATCATCAATAGTCTTGTGGGCAACGTAATCTGAACTTCACTTGTGACTGTAGAGGGTTCTTTAGCTCTCCTCTATTTGTCTCAAAAGTTCTCTCAGGTTGACTTGTAGAGGGACTGCCGTGTTCACCTCCTCATACTCAGAATCTGAAGAGAGTGCAACATCTTCTTGAGCAACATGCTTGGCAGACTCAGACCGTCTCTGTTGGCTCCTAGTGACAGGTTTCCGCACTTGTTCTGTCTCAGCCTCAGCTGGAAATCGGACAAGATGACCAATGGGTAATAGGTGGTTGCGATGCACCGTCTTCTCAACCCCAAGTCCTCTTTCTGGTTTCACCTTGTAGACTGGCAAGTTAGGCATTCTTTCCACCACAATGTATGGCACTGTCCTCCATCTCTCTTTCAACTTGTGCTTACCGGTGACACCAAAGTTCCTCAGAAGTACACGGTCTCCCTCTTCTAGGATCTGCTCTTTCACATGTTTGTCATGTGCCTTCTTGTTTCGTTGGTGCTTTTTGTCAGCAGCTTTTGCAGCGAGGTGGTAAGCTTGTCCTAGATCTTTCCGCAGCTTGGATACATATTGGTGGTAAGTTGGGCCTTTCCCTGTCTCATCTGATACTCCGAAGCAGATGTCCACAGGAAGACGAGCCTCCCTTCCGAACATTAGTAGATAGGGCGAATATCCGGTTGCCTCGTTCTGGGTGCAATTATAGGCATGCACCAACTGGCTGATGTTCTGACTCCATCTCTGTTTCTGAGCGGGATCCAGAGTCCCGAGCATGGACAACAATGTTCGGTTAAATCTCTCAGGTTGAGGATCTCCCTGAGGATGGTATGGAGATGTTCTGGACTTTCGGACCCCCAACACCCTCAGTAAATCCTGGATGAGCTTGCTTTCGAAATCCCGTCCCTGATCGGAATGTATCCGTGCAGGAAGTCCATAGTGAACAAAGAAACGTTCACACAGAATCTTGGCCACTGTGAATGCTTGTTGGTCTTTAGCCGGAAACGCCTGAGCGTACCTTGTAAAGTGATCAGTCACAACCAGGACATTTGCATATCCTTTTGAGTCAGGCTCGAGAGAAAGAAAGTCAATGCAGACCAGATCTAGTGGTCCCCGGCTGGTGATCTGATTTAAAGGAGCTGCTCGCTGTGGCAAAGCTTTACGGGTAATGCATCTACCACAGGTTTTCACATACTGCTCCACTTCTGACCCCATCTTAGGCCAGTAGAATCTGTTGCGAATCAGCTCAAGCGTCTTTTCCACTCCAAGATGACCTGATTCATCGTGGAGGGACTTGAGCACCATGGGAACATGTTCTCTGGGTAGAACCAGCTGCAGTACTTCTGTACTAGGTGGTTTATTAATCTTTCTATGGAGCAATCCATCCACCAGCACAAGCTTACTCGCCTCTCTTTGCAGGCAGATGGCCCCAGGGACAGTACACTTCTCAGATGAGAATGCTGGTCCTCCACTTAAGGATTTCTTGACCAGTGAAATCAATGGGTCATGGTCTTGTGCCTTAATCAGATCTGCTCTGCTGATCTGGGTCAAACAACCAAGCTCTAGTCGAGTTGGAAACACATAGCATTCTGGCATGGCAGTGGGAGGGACACATAGAGATTCTGCACAGCTAACTGGTTCAGCAGACTGGTCTCTAGATACCTGCTTGCAGAGTGCTCTAACATTGTCAGGTGTTAAACTCCTGAACTCATCTCTGTCATCAGGAACAGGGTTTCGCGACAATGCGTCTGCATCAATATTGCTAGAGCCTGGCCGATACTGCAGAGTGAAGTTATAGGTGGAAAGAGCTGCGAGCCAGCGATGACCTGTGGCATTCAGTTTGGCGGTGGTGAGTATATATGTAAGGGGGTTATTATCTGTCCTTACAACAAACTCTGCACCATACAGGTAATCGTGGAATTTATCCACCACAGCCCACTTGAGTGCCAGAAACTCTAGCTGATGCACTGGATAGTTCTTTTCCGAAGAACTGAGCTTTCTGCTGGCAAAAGCGACTGGCCTCAGTCCTTCAGGATGCTCTTGGTTTAGCACCGCCCCCAAGCCATTGAAACTAGCATCTATGTGCAGCACATAGGGCTTCGACGGGTCAGCGAACGCCAACACTGGCGCTTGGGTGAGGCATTTCAGGATCTGTTGGAAAGCTTCTGTGCAGCTCCCATCCCATCTTTCTCCAAAAGGTTCACTGACTTTATAGTAAGTTTTCTCAGGAGACTTTGCAGATTTCCACTTCTTTTGAGTTGGTGGATATCCCTTACACAGTTCGGTTAGTGGTCTAATGATAATTGAATAGTTTTGATGAAATGTCTGTAATATCTACAGAATCCTAGAAAGGACTGGAGTGATGGAAGATCAGTGGGTTCTGTCTGTTACTATCCAATAGTAAGTCCCGCCCACTCCTCACAACTCTTTGGACTCACTACTGCCCAGTTCTCTGTCTAACAGGTCCGGAAAACCCCCAGAAACTCGGGTCTTACCCTAGCGATAGTTTGTGGAGAATTATCTGTTTAAACTGGGGTCGGAAAGGACTCGTCTAGCTCTGACTACCTTCGATCCAAAAGTTATGACCTTTTACAGTTGAGGAGCAATCCGCTGAGTAGCACTCACAGCGACATAACCCCTACAACCACTCCTGTTAACGGTAGCTCCCTTCCTAAAATAACGGCACTTGTTAACGGCTAGATTAAATTTAGTGACTTAGATTTAAGTCCCAAGGTCATTATTTTAGTTTTGGCTAAAAGCAACCTATAAAACATTTCTACTTTTTCCTCCCAGAATCAAACTTCATAGCTATTTCACAACCATCAAAGAACTTTAAGGTGACTCATTAATTGAATGTCCACAACATCTTTTAGATTTTCTTAAATGCTAATTATTTTATTAGTAAGGCAATTTTGCAAGGGTCAGTACAGCTTAATTCACTAGCAGAAATAATCAAATAAGTAAAATCAATAATCTAGCCTATCTTTCCCTAATGCTGACACTGAGAGCTAAAAAAGGGAAACTTTGAGAGAGACGGACAGAGTTTGGCATTTTGAACCCCAGAACTGGCCTGATGATGAAGAAGGTGTTGCAGCAGCAGGAGGTTCCCAGTACAGGAAGAGTACTGACTTAGAGCGGCAGGTCTCGGGCCTCAGGGTGACTTCCTCATGCGCGTAGCGGTCCTCAGCTTCTTGTCTTGCGGCTCTGTAGCTCCCTTCTCCTCGTCTCACGATCTTTCTGGTCCCACGGAAGGAACACACCAGTTCTTCCTCTTTGCCTTTGTTCTTTGCCTTTGTCTTTATCTTCATCTTTGCCTTGGTCTTTGTCTTTGGGGGTCTAAACCCAGCTGTTGAGAGAAGTGCGATTTGAAGCCACATGTTGCGGGGCTAACGGGTTGGTCCCCATGTGCAGAACAGTCTTCGGTTCTGTGGCCCCGGCTCTTCTTCAGCTGCAGAGTTCTTTGTCCATCTCCGTCTTGGCTCGAAGCTGCCTGAAGGATCCAACCAAAGTTTCCTCTGTTGCACCCACCTTATAAAGGGTTTATCCACCCTTTTGGTGCGTTTACATTGGCTAGCTTTGTTGCTGTGCCTGTCTCATTGGCTGACTGCTTGGACAGATGATCTCATATCCGTCACTTTGGAGACCTCATGACCTGATGTCTGTTCTAATGTCCCCAAGTTGCTCAATAGTTCCTCCTACCTCTGTTTCCTGCCCAACCTTTTCTTAGGCAAGTTGAAGTTTAGCAATAAGGCTTTATCTTCTCCACTCTCCTATCAGTTCCTCTTTTCCCCTGACCTTCCACCTACCATCTACCTCCTACACAACATCAGTGACCTTTAATTACAGTTACAACATTTTACACCTTTTCAAGTTCAATGTCAAATCACATTTATAACCTTTTAGTTTATCTGATTCAACATTCATTTATAATGTTATAATAACCATAACTTATTAGTTACTTTTATTATAATCATAAGGTGAGTTATTACAGACACTTCTGAAAAGAACCCAATAATAATCCATTATTCTAATTATCTGATACCAAGTTACAGTTACTTGTTTTACCTTTAAGTACTTCCACAAGTGTGAGAGTAAGTGTAAATATTCTTATAATCAAACCAACATCAACCACTGGTTAAACCGATATTAATTATTGGCATAATTATAAGTCATTATTTTAAGTATTTTACTCTGGGTTTTATCCAATCTCTCAAAATGTTTAGATTTTATTCTTTAAAAACCTTTAATGCTTTAAAATAAGGAATGGTCTGAACTATTTTTAGCCTGATGCAAGACAGAAACTTCCTCTTTATTAAGGAAATGAGCTCTTCCTGTTTCATGACTCTCTTTCTGCCTGACTATGATTTTTTATGATTAAATAGAAAGAAGTAGAATTAAAGCAAAGTTTGCAGGACACAATAACAACACACACAACCAGATTCATTTTATTACAGTCTGACTCTATTGTTGGGTCTTGATGTCACCTATGTCATTAATTTAAGGTAATTTATTTATTATTACTATTAAACTAAAATCTCCAGCATGGGGAAGTGGGATGAGCTCGACTTTTCTCGACACCCCCTCCGCGAGGTCAGACCTTTCACATGCTGGGAACCCAACACCCTCCTGCAGGTCTACGTCCTCATCCCCTGGAAAGAGAAGATGGCAGTCTGGGATGTGAAGATCCTCCATCGTCACCAAGGCCTCAGCAGTCTGGGATGTGAAGATGCAGATCCTCCATCGTCACCAAGGCCACAGCAGTCTGGGATGTGAAGATGCAGATCCTCAGTCGTCACCAAGGCCTCAGCAGCCTGGGATGTGAAGATCCTCCATCGTCACCAAGGCCACAGCAGTCTGGGATGTGAAGATGCAGATTCTCAGTTGTCACCAAGGGCTCAGCAGCCTGGGATGTGAAGATGCAGATCCTCAGTCGTCACCAAGGGCTCAGCAGTCTTCAAACTCCACTGCTCTTTGACACCCCTCCTTGGAGTTTTGATGTCTCTCAGGAAGTGACGAATGTTGAAGAGAACCCAGGTCGCTCTGATCCTTTAACAGTGACAAAAAATCCTCAGCTGAATGAAGCGTTGGTTCTTCAGGATGTGGAAGATTCCTTAGGGACAGGTTGATGGGCAAAAACCCTCAATAAAAAAAAAACTCTGGGTGTTCAGTAGAGAAAAACAAAAAGCATAAGCAGCATGACGCTTTATCCATAATCATAATCCTTTTCCATCGCTGGGGTCGTTAAAGGGTTACTGGAGTTGTCGGAGGCAACAGGACTCTGTCAGGCAGGACTCTGTGAAGTCCACAGGTTGCTTCCAGGTGTTGGGTGTGATTTCAACACTTTGTTGCAGGATTGATCTTGGTGGTTGTCTATGACGCCACTCCTTCCTCACGACTTCAGTCCCTTTTCCAGTTTAATCCATCCTTTTGTGACAGGAGTTCTTCTTTAGCATAATCCAATTTCTTCAGGGCCCTCCTAGTCCTAAGCCTTGAAGTTGTTCTTTGAATGGCAATCATCCTGTAATAGTAGCCAGACTAACACAGGATGGCATGATGCTTGATTCTTGCAATGTTCTGGTTCGCTTTAGCTAAGAACTGGCTTGAACACTGACCTCGTGGACCCCTTTCTTCATAAGTAATACTTTTTTACAGTGCAGTAATTGCTTCACAAAATCCATTCCATTGAATTTCAACTTGATCACCGTGACTACAGGCCGATCTTGATCTTTAATCCAAACTTTCTGTCCTGTTTTCAGTGACACTGTAAACTGCAACTTCCCCTTTCCCTCTCTGGGCAAAAAGGAGAAGTGCCTTCGCCTTCCGGCTTTCTGTGACGTGAACGGAATTCCTCTGCAGGGGAAGACCTGCTCTTTTTCAGCTGTCACTGTTACACCATGTCCATCAGCACCAAGAGGTACTCCTCACCTCTCTTTTCTGTTATCCATGGGGCCTGCTACATCCATGCAGATTGAACCCCGGGTAATGTGCTCTTGATGAACAACCCTTCCAACCGCTGCCCTCGGCGGCCTGCGTTGTATTGTCCACATACCTCACAGCCCCGTAGCACGCGTTGGACTTGTTTCACTGGGATCCAAAGCTCATGCTCATCCAGCTCCTTACGGGTGGGTCGTACGCCTGCATGTCCAAGGGCTTCATGCACGCTCCGCACGACCTCATCCACGTACTCTTCTGGGACCTCCCGTCCTCTGGGAGTATTGTCCCACTTCTCGGCTCAGACAAAGACAATTTTTCTCTGTTGGACATAACAGTCCACTTCATCATTTCCACGCCAATGAGCTCCCTCATGCGTGCTCTCAGATGCTCGACCTTGAGCTCCAGATGCATTTCACCACTTCCTTGTGAAATTACTTACATCTTCTGGACGTACGACCTTGCGTCGTACTCCTCGGTCTCTTTGTCTCCGAGTCGCCTATCCCCAAAGCCTCTCAGGGTACCTTAGAGCAGGGATGGGTCTAGGCTAGGTTGGCTACTGGCTTCCCTTCTTGATGCAGCTGTTCATCTTAAGCGGAAGCTTTTCCCTCGCCTGCACGCTGTACAGTTACTGCAAGGGTCGCGGCTGACAAGCCTCATCAGTCGCTCCCAACTCTATTTCCTAAGAGTTGGTCTCCCAAGTGAGCTATTCAGACCCTCTCGTCTGTTTTTACTGACTTGGTCAAAGTAAGGCCCTCCTACTCATTAGGGTCGAGCCCACCCAGGGACGCCATGTCTGTTACTACCCAATAGTAAGTCCCGCCCACTCCTCACAACTCTTAGGACTCACTACTGCCCAGTTCTCTGTCTAACAGGTCCGGAAAACCCCCAGAAACTCGGGTCTTACCCTAGCGATAGTTTGTGGAGAATTATCTGTTTAAACTGGGGTCGGAAAGGACTCGTCTAGCTCTGACTACCTTCGATCCAAAAGTTATGACCTTTTACAGTTGAGGAGCAATCCGCTGAGTAGCACTCACAGCGACATAACCCCTACAACCACTCCTGTTAACGGTAGCTCCCTTCCTAAAATAACGGCACTTGTTAACGGCTAGATTAAATTTAGTGACTTAGATTTAAGTCCCAAGGTCATTATTTTAGTTTTGGCTAAAAGCAACCTATAAAACATTTCTACTTTTTCCTCCCAGAATCAAACTTCATAGCTATTTCACAACCATCAAAGAACTTTAAGGTGACTCATTAATTGAATGTCCACAACATCTTTTAGATTTTCTTAAATGCTAATTATTTTATTAGTAAGGCAATTTTGCAAGGGTCAGTACAGCTTAATTCACTAGCAGAAATAATCAAATAAGTAAAATCAATAATCTAGCCTATCTTTCCCTAATGCTGACACTGAGAGCTAAAAAAGGGAAACTTTGAGAGAGACGGACAGAGTTTGGCATTTTGAACCCCAGAACTGGCCTGATGATGAAGAAGGTGTTGCAGCAGCAGGAGGTTCCCAGTACAGGAAGAGTACTGACTTAGAGCGGCAGGTCTCGGGCCTCAGGGTGACTTCCTCATGCGCGTAGCGGTCCTCAGCTTCTTGTCTTGCGGCTCTGTAGCTCCCTTCTCCTCGTCTCACGATCTTTCTGGTCCCACGGAAGGAACACACCAGTTCTTCCTCTTTGCCTTTGTTCTTTGCCTTTGTCTTTATCTTCATCTTTGCCTTGGTCTTTGTCTTTGGGGGTCTAAACCCAGCTGTTGAGAGAAGTGCGATTTGAAGCCACATGTTGCGGGGCTAACGGGTTGGTCCCCATGTGCAGAACAGTCTTCGGTTCTGTGGCCCCGGCTCTTCTTCAGCTGCAGAGTTCTTTGTCCATCTCCGTCTTGGCTCGAAGCTGCCTGAAGGATCCAACCAAAGTTTCCTCTGTTGCACCCACCTTATAAAGGGTTTATCCACCCTTTTGGTGCGTTTACATTGGCTAGCTTTGTTGCTGTGCCTGTCTCATTGGCTGACTGCTTGGACAGATGATCTCATATCCGTCACTTTGGAGACCTCATGACCTGATGTCTGTTCTAATGTCCCCAAGTTGCTCAACAGTTCCTCCTACCTCTGTTTCCTGCCCAACCTTTTCTTAGGCAAGTTGAAGTTTAGCAATAAGGCTTTATCTTCTCCACTCTCCTATCAGTTCCTCTTTTCCCCTGACCTTCCACCTACCATCTACCTCCTACACAACATCAGTGACCTTTAATTACAGTTACAACATTTTACACCTTTTCAAGTTCAATGTCAAAATCACATTTATAACCTTTTAGTTTATCTGATTCAACATTCATTTATAATGTTATAATAACCATAACTTATTAGTTACTTTTATTATAATCATAAGGTGAGTTATTACAGACATTTCTGAAAAGAACCCAATAATAATCCATTATTGTAATTATCTGATACCAAGTTACAGTTACTTGTTTCACCTTTAAGTACTTCCACAAGTGTGAGAGTAAGTGTAAATATTCTTATAATCAAACCAACATCAACCACTGGTTAAACCGATATTAATTATTGGCATAATTATAAGTCATTATTTTAAGTATTTTACTCTGGGTTTTATCCAATCTCTCAAAATGTTTAGATTTTATTCTTTAAAAACCTTTAATGCTTTAAAATAAGGAATGGTCTGAACTATTTTTAGCCTGATGCAAGACAGAAACTTCCTCTTTATTAAGGAAATGAGCTCTTCCTGTTTCATGACTCTCTTTCTGCCTGACTATGATTTTTTATGATTAAATAGAAAGAAGTAGAATTAAAGCAAAGTTTGCAGGACACAATAACAACACACACAACCAGATTCATTTTATTACAGTCTGACTCTATTGTTGGGTCTTGATGTCACTGTGTAATTAATTTTAAGGTAATTTTATTTATTATTACTATTAAACTAAAATCTCCAGCATGGGGAAGTGGGATGAGCTCGACTTTTCTCGACAGTTCCTTCCAGTGGGCAACAGCCTCCACTTTGCTTGGATCTGTAGCAATGCCTCGTTCAGACACTACGTGTCCAACATATGTCACTTGGGGTCTGAAAAACTGGCATTTATCAAGTGACAATTTCAGTCCAATTTCGCCTAAGCGGTCAATGACTTTGAGGAGCCTCTGCTCATGCTCCTCCAAAGTTCTCCCGAAAACAATTAGGTCATCAAGATATACGATAACCTCCAGCATGTTCATGTCCCCAACGGCTTTTTCCATGAGCCGCTGGAATGTTGAGGGAGCACCAGTTATTCCCTGAGGCATTCTTTCGAACTGGAAAAATCCCAAAGGACAAATGAAGGCAGTTTTATCTTTATCCTCCTCAGCCATCGGAATCTGGTAATATCCGCTCCTTAAATCCAACACTGAGAACCATTTACTTCCAGACAAGCAGTCCAGAGCGTCATCGATGCGGGGCACCGTGTACTGATCGGGAATGGTCCTGCGGTTCAGTGTACGATAATCGACACACATGCGAATGTGTCCATTTTTCTTTCGTGCCAACACAATAGGTGAGGCATAAGGACTTCTGGATTCTTTGATTATCCCAGCTGCTATAAGCCCCTGGAGATGACGATGGAGGTCCTCTACATCAGCAGGCGCTATACGCCGGGACCGCTCTCTGAACGGGGTGTTGTCAGTTAGCCTTATGTGGTGTTCTACTCCAGAAGCTAACCCCACGTCCACTCCTCTGCTGAGAACACATGGGATCGTTCAGAGAGTTTTTTCCTCAGTCTCTCTTTCTTCGGGATAGAGGAATCTTCAAAATTGAATTGAGATGGATCAAGTTTTTTAGGATTCTGTGTCTTGGTGCTTAGAATCTCAGTCACGGTGTCAGCTACATGAAGATGAGCTACTACTGTGCCGATGGGTATGGCAGTTTCTTTCATAGACTCATTGCGCATGAACACCAAAAACTTGTCTTTATCCAACATCTTGGAGAATAAAACTGTGGGCTGCACAAACAAACCTGGTGGGAGTGCATGTGAAGCTGCACGCTCAGAGATGAGAATGCTATCTCCCACTCTCTTCTTTTCAACGACTTTACAGATGGCTATATGCTCACCACCAGCGGGGATCATTAGTGGCCCTGGGCCTACCCATTTAACATCAGCCACTGTAACATTGCTGTGCTTTGTCTCTTTATAGTTCAGATCTACAGGATCTGCGAGTTCTCGCTCTGTTACACCAACTCGTGTAGCATAAATGGTGTCTGAACTGACTGCTTTACGGTTTCTAGGGAGGGACCATACTTTGCTAACATTGGTGCCAATCAGAACTGGAATGGTGTTTGAGCATCGGGGGTCTGGGCATACTAAAGCAAGAATAGGAACTGATTTCCCTTTGTGTGATTTCTTCTCAGAAAATTCCATGTCTACTTGAATGTAGCCTTTATATGGATAACTGCTCTCAGACTCACTTAAACCCCAGATGGCTAAACCTGACACTGGATGTAGAGGAACATGTGATAAGTGTTCGACATACCAGCTGTCAAAAGTGATTGTGACCTGAGAGCCACTGTCCAAAAGAGCAGTGCATGGTGTTCCATTTATTTTAACATGAGCAGTAGCGGGTGGTCCTACTAGTCCTTTGGGCAGGTTACTGGCCTGCAGACTCACAGCGCTCTTCTTCACATTAGCATTTTTCCACTCAGAATGAGGGCTGGTAAATCTTTGACCTGATTTACCCCTCCTTTGTGCTTGAATCAACTTTTGTATGACTTTCGGATAGTTTTCTGGTGACATACATTTAGTAGAAATGTGCCCATCTTCGCCACAACGATAGCAGAAGATGTCACAGGGTTCTCGGTGCATAGCTGCTTTCAGCGTCTCATGACTTGGAGAAGGATCTGAGGAAGTTGGATGGTCTTTTGGTCTTGCAGCCGACTGGACTGACATTACTGAAACTTGTTTTCTCAGCTTTACAACCTCTTTCTTGAGGGCTTGAAGGTTCCCATCCCCTTCCGAGCTGCTTATTTCTGCTGCAGATAGTGGTTCAAGAGGATGTGAATACTGTGACAGGGACAACGCTTTGAGTTCACTAACCTGTGACCTCAGCTGTTCAACCTCCACGGCCAGATCTTTGAGTCCATAGCTGCTGCTGCAGTACTTTTGACATGCACAGACTTAGGGGGATTTAATGGATTTAATCGACGGTGTGACGCCTCATATTCCTCCTCAATGCGGATCTCATTCAGAAGCTCCAGAAATTTAGGTGGAGAACTCCTCCTCTCTCGTAGCCTGAGACTTAACATCATCATGTCAGATCGTGTGGCACCTTTGATGAGTTGCTCAATACGTGCCTTGTCTTTGGATGAGGGAGGCAGACCCCCTCTCTGGACCACTTTATTTAGAACTCTTTCCATTCTCCTGAGAAACTCTGATAGCTTCTCAGCTGGGTGTTGGCACATCATTCTGAAGGCAAAGTAGAGCTCTTCACCAGTCTCTATTGTGCCAAAGGTGTTTTCAATAACATTTAGATACTCTGCGGGCGTTGCATCAGGGTTGTTAAATCTCACAGCTTGAAGGATCTCCATGGCTGGACCTTTTACACTCTCCATTATCCTCATCTTCTTTTCTCTGTCCGGCTTGTCTGACTCCTCAATCATCAGTTTAGCTTGCTCCAGCCAGTTTTCCAAGGGCTCTTCCCCTGGAGGTGTGGGAAGCACGCCGGAAAAGGTTCGAAGTCGTCTGTAGCTGCCATTGTCACTAGTGGGTCTTGAAGTGAGCCGCAAGACATCACCGACTGCTCTGATTATAGCCTCTGGACTAGATGCTTGGAAAAGTGAATTTTGGCTCATTTCTAACTCTGGTGTTTGTGGAGAATCTGTTTCCCTTTGAGCTGTACTCTCTTCCTCCATCCCTGATGGCCCAATGATTTCCCAAGGAGAATCACTACCTTCTGGTATTACCTCAGCAGGAATGGCTTTAGCATTTACTGTTTCCCTGCACTCACAAAGAACTGTCAGGCTTTGAGACACAGGATCAAACATTCTACCTCTAACTCTAACACGTCCAAGAGCTTTGATAGTCTGTAAAGTGTCTTCTATCACACTAACTTCGGTGTCTTCAGGGATATATTTAACCAAAACTGCATGTAATGGATTAATCCCCTCTCCCTTACACCAATGTAGTAACTGAGCCATCCTCTTTTTTTCACCAAAATAAAACACGACAAAAAATTACTAAGGAAAACTGGTCTTCTGCTGTGCTTATCCACAAATATGAAACAACTTTTTAAACTTTCCGTTAGTCTTTAGACTTTACCAAAGTCAGACTGACCTTAGAATGTTTTTTTATCATGTACAGAAAATTACTTACTTTTTTTCTAGTAACTGGTTGTCTGGATATAATACTGTTTCAATGCAAATAAAATCAAATAAATCCCAGCGGTGCCTCCATTTTATTTATGTAGCACCCCACTGCTCTATCACCTGTTCTCAGGGGCAGAACTTTAACTCACTTGTGGGGTAGCTACTTGGGTTCGTGATTTTCAGGTAGATACCACGCAGGTTTACCTCATATGAGTAGCCGTTACTCCACTACTGTTGTCATTCTTTTACCTTCCCAGTAAAATAATCCAGACATCCACGCACAAAGTTGTTTTTTCTTATTTATCTTCAACACACAAACCTGGCTTCTTCTATCTACCCTGAACGTTGGTAGGAATTTAACACATATCAGTCTCTATAACCCCTTATATATATTTACAAACATTAACAGTTCTTAAACTTACACCAACTTCCCATTTCAGCATATAACTTTACACATCTCCGCACACAGGGCCCACTCTCACACATACAGTCCAATACCCGTTGACGCTTCCGTTGCAGGCCTGTTGATGTTCGAGTTCGCTGACACGAACGCAAAGTCCTTGTTACTGTTCCTCTTGTTGGAACCGGGTGGACCCCAGAAACCGGCTCGCTCCGCCGACGTCCTCACCGTCACCGCTGCTTCGCGAGTCCACTTTCTTTTTTTTTCTTTTCCTATAGCGTCTCCACGCAGGATTCCTGTAGCTTTCTTTATCTTCAGGGAAACGTCCCCGCCATCTTGCTGCGTTACCCAAAAACGGGCTCCGCTGTAGTGTCCTCTAATTAGTAACAGTCCTCGCTTCCCATTACTCAATTGTGAACTATACTCCGCGTATAATCTTATTTCTAACTCACCAACTATGTTTTACACAAATTCTTTTTCGTATTGTTCCAATCCTTCTTTCCTTTTTTTCTTCTCTCTCTCCTTCCGCTCTCGTTTTTTCTTCCGCTTCCCAGAATTCTCTCTTCTCCTTCTTCCCCCCGTACACTTCACTTCACCTCGTAAATCTCAGTTACTCTCGGACACAGGAAATCATCCCTCTCCGTACTTTACAATAGGTAAATCACCGAAATATACATTTATGTAACTCTATTACCCATTCTTAACCCCAGTTACCTATCAGAAGACATAAACCCCCACTTCTTGTGGTTCTCAAACCCCAGGGCTACACTCATAAGCTTTAATTATTTAAAAAATATATATAAATGAACAGTTTAACATTTTTTCCTTAATCTAAAATTGGGAGTTAAATAGAAAAATATCTGCATTTGCTTTATGCAATGAGTCCAGATAATTTTGCAAATTATCATGTTTAAAGTGCCTCATATTTAAATGTACAAAAATGAAATCCAGGTGTAACTAGAGCTTTTTAACAAACATTTTAGCATTGTACTATTTGTTTTGAAATCATATTTTATGGCTACATTTATTACAAAGCAAAAACACATTTGAAGGAGCATTTTAGCAAGATTTTAATGTAAAATACACAGGAAAAGAGTTGAAATGTACAATTCCACAAATTGGTGATCCAATTCTAGCTTTCTCCTATTATGTTTAACCTACTATTGTTCAAATAATTGACAGGTAAAGAGTTTATCATTTTAAAAAAATAGTTTGTATGAAATTTGAAACCTCTTCTTAATATATATATATATTTTTGCATTAAGAAAGTGTAGCCAGGAAACAGTATTTCATTTTTGTTAGATTAACGTTAATTTAATTTTATTTAAAGATTTACTTGAGAATAGAATCTTCTTTTCTGTAATTTCTTTAGCAAAAAAAATAAACGAAAAAAATAATCATTGTTTTTGTACTAATGTGGGTTGAGTTTCATCTGACCAACTGCACTAAAATGTCTTAATGGACATGGTTAGTTCACAGTCCATTCTATGTTGAAATGTATGAGTATTCAAAGGAGTTTAATTATAATATAAAGGCATTTCACTAAAGTGAGGGGGGAAAAGGTTTACATTTAAGATTTATTTATTTTTATAACCCTGGGTTGATAAGGTCTGTTTTTTTTAAAGAGGTCAGATTTCTCTTCGGAGTTCAGTTCCAGATTCTGTTTCCAGGTCCAGGACTCTCTCTCTGCTGCAAAGTGGACCAGACTGATGAGCTGGACCCATACAGCGCATCAAAGGAAACATCATCTCATATCAACTAACAACCAATGAAGCAGTTAAACTGAAACTACTTGAATTGTAGAATACAGTCCATTCTATGTTGAAATGTATGAGTATTCACATGAGTTTCATTATAATATAAATGTATTTCACTACAGTGAGAGGGAAAAATGTGTTAATGTAAGCTTTTTTTTCTTTTTATAGAGGACCCCAGGTTAAGGTCTGTTTTTTAAACAGGCAAGATTTCTGTTACAGATTTTGTTTCCAGGTCCAGGACTCTCTCTCTCTGTTGCCAAGTCGACTAGACTGATGAGCTAGACCCATAGCGCGCATCAAAGGAAACATCACCTCCTGTCAACTTCAAACCTGATGGAAGACATTCAGGCAACTGTCAAAACATCTTCACTCTGGAGTGGACCATTGTGAATGCAACTGGATTATTTCTGTTTTTCATCATTTGTCTCATAACTCCATCAATCAACTGATTAAATTCCTTCTAGAAAAGGAAAAAACATATTGGATTTTCAGAACCGATTTAAAGAATTTCTCTTTACAAAATCTCTTTACCAATTGCATTATTAAAATTAGGTAAGTTTATTTCATTAAAAGTAAAATTTAAACAGTAATGATTTATTGGTTAATGTCAAGTTGTCATAAGGATATTTAGAATGTCAACTTTATATTAAAAGTGTCATAATTTACTGATTCACACTTTGACAAGTCATAAATATTCATGAAGGTTTATTTATGTTCCTGACAGGTGTTATGTAATGTTTATGAAGTTTCATGACAGTCTTATTCACCCCCTTCAAATAAAGTGTTACTAATCTTCATCCATCCATCCATTTTCTTCCGTTTATCCGGGGTCGGGTCGCGGGGGCAGCAGCTTCAGATGGGAGGCCCAGACTTCCCTCTCCCCAGCCACTTCTTCCAGCTCCTCCGGGGGAATCCCAAGGCGTTCCCAGGCCAGCCGAGAGACAAAATCCCTCCAGCGTGTCCTGGGTCTTCCCCGAGGCCTCCTCCTGGTGGGACGTGCCCGGAACACCTCACCAGGGAGGCGTCCAGGAGGCATCCGATGGGCTCACCACCTGTCCGAGGGGCCAAAGGGGTCGGGTGCATTGTGCTATGGGCGGCGGCCAAGGGAGGGGACCCTGGCGGTCTGATCCTCGGCTGCAGAAGCTGGTTACTAATCTTATTTCATCAATACATTGGTTATTTTTATAATATCACTAATATATATATTAGTGATATTATATTAGTCAATATTTATTGAACTTTGAGCAAAATCATTGAGATCCTTCTCTGCAATGGGGTAATTTTCAAAATGAATTTCCCCTACTACTCTCGAATTGTTATTAAATAGTGACACTAGATATATTTTAAATATTTTGTTACAACACTAACATGTTTAACGATGAGAAATTAATAGTGGTAAAGCTCAGGAATAGATAAACTAATAATTACATGTGTTTTTTTTCACCATTGTCTCTGAATGTGTTCCACCCTGTTATGAACATTTACATATGAACCACAAATAGTTAAACATTTAAATTTTGAAAAATAATGACTTTTTCTTACAAAGAGTGTGTCCCTTTTACTATATAATATGTTTTATTCTTGAAATTGTAACACATCATGAAGTTACAAATCATTTATGACTGTATTGTAAAGAAAAATCTGTTATTTTACTCATTATTACTGACAGCATTGAACATATTGGTAATTTTAAAAACTTATACCAATATTTGCATTTATTGGTCTTAAACTCCCAACATGGTTCAGAAAAATCCACAGTACTTAATGTTTCTGTAACACTATTTAATAAAAACATGTGTGGAATGGAACATAACATGGTGGATTGTCCCATAACAGGGTGGAAAATCAAAGTCTTTGATTCTAAAATCTGATGATTTTCATTATTAGTTGCAGGATTGGCTCAGTCAAAGTACAGGTAGAGTGTTTTTCCTGGTTCTGTTTGGCAAGAACATTTGATATCCCTGTAGTGGATTTTTCCATGACATGTACTCATTGTTCCCCTCACATGAGTCAATGGGGGTAACTAGTGAAATGAAAACAGACAAATGGCAAAGACATCTGATAATACCTCAGACTACTCTGCAACTCTATTCCATCATCTCAAAATTTTTTATTTGACTTAAAATTATTTCTTTTCACCCTAATTTCTACCTTATTTGGTTCATGAACATAACAGGGTGGAACATAACAGGGTGGAACTTTTCTAACTAATTTACCTGTAGCTCTTTATGTGGTCAACATTTAGCTAGCTAACATTCAACCGAATAACAAACCTTTAGTGACTAAATCTAACATTATGTTTTTTAAATTCTACTGAATAAACATTTTTCACAATCTTTCCTAACAGGGTGGAACATAACAGGGTGGAACTTTCTAACTAATTCATCTTTAGCTCTTTATGTGGTAAACATTTAGCTAGCTAACCTTCAACAAAATAACAAACCTTTAATGACTAAATCTAACATTATGCTTTTTAAATTCTACTGAATAAACATTTTTCACAATCTTTCCTAACAATCTTTCCACTGTCCAACGGCGCAACAAGTAACCAAGCAGAAGGAGCATCGTGACTGTTTTCATCCTCCCTCCCACTACAATGTTTGCCACCATGATAGGAGACGAAATCAATTAGCAATGAGCATGCTCTGTGTTCATACGTTCAACTTTTACTTATTCAGCGATTAAATATATATATATATATATATATATATATATATATATATATATATAAACAAAGAACGGCTCTAAGTGAGGCTTCAGTCCTTAGGACTTAGTAAAGATCCGTCCAGAAGAATCGGATCGTTCCTGAATGTTATATCACTATATTGCAGACTTTGGTCACAGCGTTGTCCCATATATGCCACACCTCAGTCAACACCTTATAATGCAGCACATAATAATTCATGCGCTGAATTATTATTCAGCGCATGAGTGACAATGTTTTTTCATCAGATGCAACATATGTCTATCTGTACAGCTAGCTTTGCTAGCATCACGTCCACAGATCTTACCTTTCTTTAAGCTTTCCTTCCAAGTGACGCTAAAAGTTGGACGAAGTCCCACCGTCTGTGAAAGCGAAGCGCTGCTGATTTTACATGTCGCCATATATTATGATTTATGCAGCGCTATTATATTACTGACGATTAGAGAGCTTCTCCTGCTCAGAGGAAACCACTGCGCATGTCTGGAGCTACGCGTGCGAGTAAAGGTAGAGCAGATGGGTGACAACAGACACTAAGTCAGTGTTTTTCAACCATTTTTGAGTTAAGGTACACTGTTTTAATTGAAAAAATCCCGAGGCACACCACCAACTAAAAATGGAAATAAAGATACTCTGTAGCCGCCTATATAGTCATTCTTATCAAAGTCTCTTGAATAGGAATCAAATAAACACAAAAATGTATTATCATTTTACATTTCTTATTTCAAATTGCACTTAACATATCCACTTCAAAAATACACCTGAACAGCCACAACACTGTGGTGTTAAATTTAAAGAAGTTGTAGAAAACGTCAAAGTGTTTTACAAACTAATCCACAAGCATCTTATAGCCAGAATACAGAAAATAATTCTTATTCTGAAAGAAGCAATAATATTTGGGAAACATTTCACTTCATATTCACTGTTACAATATGAAGAGTTGCATGTACAAAATGTCAATATCTGTATATTTTACCCACCTAGTGTGAAACCTGTGCATGTTTGGATGAAAACAGCTGATTTCCTGGCAGAAATTGAAGAAAGACAAAGCTCTTCCTCAACATCTCAGTCTCTCTCTGGTTTTAGTTTTTATAGTAGCCAGGCTGGAGAAGCTCACTTCACACAGATATGTTGTGGGAAATGGACTCATGTTCTTTCCAACTACTGCTGAGCTTCACTGTCTTTTCCATCACTGTCATCACAGTCTTTCTAGATTCAGTGCTCTCACCGCTACCTGTAACATTCGTGCATCACTAATTCTCTTGTTTTAATGTAAAATGCTCTGTACCTACTGCCATCTAGTGGTAAGAACATTACATGATTACGCCGCTGCTACTACTACAGCAGACACTCGAAGATGGCATCATTTGCAGACAATTCATTTTCAAAAAATCTTTTAAAACCAATTACCGTATTTTTCGGGCTATAGAGCGCACCACAATTAAAAAAAATAAAAATAAAAACTGGAAGCTGCTCTCGGTTTTCCATCAGGACCCAGCAGAGGACTGCGTCCTAATAAATCTGCTGGACGCAGCACTCCGTCTCCAAAGCCGAACCATGGTTTCGTTCACACCGAGCTTAAGTGCAGCGGCTCTATTTCCCTCCTGTAGTGCCAGATCGACAACCCTCAACTTAAAAGCTGCATGATATGAGTTTTACACGTTCTTCTTAAATAACAAATTTACTCAGTTTGCCTTAGACATTATCAATAATAATTAATGATTCTCATCTATGGGAATAAACTGATCACGTTAATGATTTCTCACAATAATTAGCAATGAAAACAAGGTGGGAAACAGATTTCAATATTCAGCCCTTTTTCTCTATTAATCTCAGTAATTGGGTGATTCTTTTTTGAGGCAACATATCGGCCTTAGGATTTTTGAAAAAAATATTGTTTTAAGTTTTAAATATTTTGTTAAAACACTGACATGTTTAACAATAAGAAATTAATAGTAGGCAAGCTAAGGAATAGATAAATTAATAATTATGTGTTTTTTGTTAACCATTGTCTCTGAATGTGTTCAACCCTGTTATGAACATTTACTTATGAACCACAAAAGGATAAACATTTAAATTTTGAAAAATAATGACATTTCTTACAGAGTTTGTCCCTTTTACTATATAATATGTTTTATTCTTGAAATTGTAACACATCATGAAGTTACAAATCATTTATGACTGTATTGCAAAGAAAACAGTTTTTTACTCATTATTACTGACAGCATTGAAAATATTGGTAATTTTAAAAACTTAGACCAATATTTGCCTTTATTGGACTTCAACGCCCAACATGGCTCAGAAAAATCCACAGTACTTAATGTTTCTGTAACAATATTTAATAAAAACTTGTGTGGAATGGAGTGGATTATCCCATAACAGGATGGTAAATCAAAGTATTTGATTCAAAAATCTGATGATTTTCATTATTAGTTGCAGGATTGGCTCTTTCAAGTCAAAGTATAGGTAGAGTATTTGTCCTGGCTCTATTTGGCAAGAACATGTGATATCCCTGTAGTGGATTTTTCCATAACAGGAACTCATTGTTCCCCTCACAGGAGTCAATGGGGGTAACAAGTGAAATGAAAACAGACAAATGGCAAAGACATCTGATAATACCTCAGACTACTCTGCAATTCTATTCCATCATCTCAAAAAATTTTATTTGACTAATTTCTATCTTATTTGGTTCATAAACATAACAGGGTGGAACATAACAGGGTGGAACTTTTCTAACTAATCTACCTGAAGCTCTTTATGTGGTCCACATTTAGCTAGCTAACCTTTAACAAAATAACAAACCTTTAATGACTAAATCTAACATTATGTTTTTTAAATTCTACTGAATAAACATTTTTCACAATCTTTCCTAACAGGGTGGAACATAACAGGGTGGAACATAACATGGTGGAACTTTTCTAACTAATCTACCTGTAGCTCTTTATGTGGTCAACATTTAGCTAGCTAACCTTCAACAGAATTACAAACCTTTAATGACTAAATCTAACATTGTTTTTAAAATTCTACTGAATAAACATTTTTCACAATCTTTTCTAACAGGGCGGAACATAACAGGGTGGAACTTTCTAACTAATCCACCTGTAGGTCTTTATGTGGTCAACATTTAGCTAGATAACATTCAACAGAATAAACCTTTAATCATTAAATCTAAAATTATGCTTTTTAAGTTCTACTGAATATACATTTTTCACAATCTTTCCTAACAATCTTTCCCTGTCCAACGGCGCAACAAGTAACCAAGCAGAAGGAGCATCATGACTGTTTTCATCCTCCCTCCCACTACAATGTTTGCCACCGTGATAGGAGACAAAATCAATTACGGACGGATCTTGACATAGTCCTAAGGACTGAAGCCTCACTTAGAGCCGTTCTTCATATATATATATATATATATATATATATATATATATATATATATATATATATATATATATATATATAGGACTCTATATATAGGACTTTAGGACTCTGAAGTGAGTCCTAAAGTCTCACTTCAGACTTTAGGACTGAAGTGAGACTGAAGCCTCACTTCAGTCCTAAGAACTGAAGTGAGGCTTCAGTCCTTAGGACTATGTCAAGAAATATATATATATAAAGCGGCCCGAGCAGCCAAGCGCCGCTCCGGCCTATAGCCACCGCGGGGATCCAGCACCACCGCCTGCCTGCCACCACATACCCTTTCGCACAGTTGAGGCGTGCGTCCGCCAGGCAGTTCGCACCGTTGACTTTGCCATGGTTTCCTGAGGACACACCACAAATTTCGTTCAGATCGGTCGATGTAGAGGAGATATTGATGATGGGATAATCTAGGGGCGCTGTAGAGTAAAATCACAATTCAAACCTGTTGGGCTCTTTAGCATTGAGCACAGGTCAAACGTATCCAGTTTGGTTCCAATCGGAAGATGCGTGTTTGATTCAGAGACAATTTTATGCATATGGCGAAGGACAGCCAGTTTGCCACGCCCCCATGAGTCAGAGTTCATCATCACAGTTCATCATCAGGTCATATAATATCAGGTGGTAGAAGATTAATTCCATATGTATTACTCAGTAAAAATAAGACATACAGTAGAAAAAACAGGTCACTTCCAGTCAAAAGTGGGCGGAGCTAAGGTTGCGTCATCATCTGACCATGAGAATGTAATGAGGGTTGGTCAGTATTGAGACATAGGAAGTCTGAAGCAGCTGTGACCTTGTATGTGGAAGTTATGTCACTTTGATGTTTTATGGCGAATAGTCAAAGTTTGGCACTTAGCCACGCCCACATGCTTTTACATACAAAAATTCCTGTGATAACTTTAGACCTTTAATCTCTGAACTCTCTGCTGACTGAGTTTGAAGTCTGTATGTCAAACGCTGTAGGAGGAGTTCGATCAAATACGACATCTGTGAAAAACAGCAAATGGCGAATTTAATCCAAAATGGCCGACTTTCTTTTGGGTTTGGACCATGGCTCCAAGAGACTTTTTTGTAGGTCCTGACACGATACACAAGTGTACCAAGTTTCATAATTCTAGGTTCAAGAATGGCTTGGGGCTGATTATTTAAAATCTTCAAGGGGGCGCTGTTGAGACATTAGGCCACGCCCACAAAAAATAACACTGGATTCCTGTAGAGGGGCCCACAAGGATCAAACCTAGTGAGTTTGGTGCAGCTGGGCTTTAAACTGTGGAATTCAAGGCCAAACGTAAGGAGACGGCGTTAAAGGTCACTTCGCCACGCCACCACGCCCACCTGCTGCATCCAAACCAAACGGGGTTGGACACCCTGACACACCAACATGTCTTCTGTCTGTCGACAGTGTTTCATGTTGATTAGGTGAAAGGGGTCAGATAGTGAACGTTCACTGTAAAACATGACACTTCCTTTTGTAAGGGGGCGTGGCTTAGGTAATCTCAAAATTTCACAACTGGGTATTGTAGGTCATCCAAAGGTGATCACACACAGAACGTTTGGTGGCTCTGTGAGTTTATTTGTAAGAGATATAACAGTTTATTACATTCTGGTGAGTCGGTGAACTTTGACCCCTGGTACGACCCGTTCAGCATGCTCGAAAACTCACGAATTTGATAACTTTGAATCGGCCATGCCTTATGAACAATCTGACCGAGTTTGAAGCCGATCGATCGAAATCCCTAGGAGGAGTTCGATCAAATGCGACGTCTGTAAACGGCCCAAATGGGGCAAAATCGGAATTTCAATCCAAAATGGCCGACTTCCTGGGATACTTGCACTATGACATTAATTGTAAATTCTGAGGGTCTTGGGGAGCTCTACAACTGTACCGAATTTCAAGTCTCTACGTTAAAGTAAGTGAATAGAAAAGGGTCTTTTGAAAGTTTCTAGGGGGCGCCCTTGAGCCGTTTCTTGTGCGATTTTTGCGAGGACCTTAAAATACGTAAATTTCACACGGGCTCTATGCGCCCGCCAAGTTTGGTGAGTTTTTGAATATGATAAAGCCCCCAAAAAGCCAATTCATTTGGCACAAGAAAAATAATTAAAGCTCCGCGGAGCCTCAAGCGGCCCGAGCAGCCAAGCGCCGCTCCGGCCTATAGCCACCGCGGGGGACCCAGCACCGCCGCCCGCCTGCCACCGCGTACCCTTTCGCACAGTTGAGGCGCGCGTCCGCCAGGCAGTTCGCACCGTTTACTTCGGCATGGTTCCCTGGCGACACACCACAAATTTGGTGCAGATCGGTCGATGTAGAGAGGAGATATTGGTGATGGGATAACCTAGGGGGCGCTGCAGAGTAAAATCACAATTCAAACCTGATGGGCTCTTTAGCATTGAACACAACTCAAATGTATCCAGTTTTTTCCCAATCGGAAGATGCGTGTGTGATTCAGAGACAGTTTTATGCATATGGCGAAGGACAGACAGTTTTCCACGCCCCCATGAGTCAGAGTTCATCCTCACAGTTCATCATCAGCTCATATCTTGTCAGGTGGTAGAAGATTAATTCCATATGTATTACTCAGTAAAAATAAGACATACAGTAGAAAAAACAGCTGAATTCCTGTTAAAAGTGGGCGGAGCTAAGGTTACGTCATCATCTGACCATGAGAATCTAATGAGGGTTGGTCAGTAGTGAGACATAGGAAGTCTGAAGCAGCTGTGACCTTGTATGTGGAAGTTATGTCACTTTGATGTTTTATGGCGAATAGTCAAAGTTTGGCACTTAGCCACGCCCACATGCTTTGACATACAAAAATTCCTGTGATAACTTTAGACCTTTAATGTCTCAACTCTCTTCTCACTGAGTTTGAAGTCTGTATGTCAAACGCTGTAGGAGGAGTTCGATCAAATATGACGTCTATGAAAAACAGCAAATGGCGGCTTTGATCCAAAATGGCCGGCTTCCTGTTGGGTTTGGACCATGGCTCCAAGAGACTTTTTTGTAGGTCGTGACAATGTACACAAGTGTACCAAGTTTCATATTTCTAGGTTAAAGAATGGCTTGGGGCTGATTATTTAAAATCTTCAAGGGGGCGCTGTTGAGACATTAGGCCACGCCCACAAAAAATCACACTGGATCCCTGTCGAGGGGCCCACAAGGATCAAACCTTGTGAGTTTGGTGCAGCTGGGCTTTAAACTGTGGAATTCAAGGACAAACGTAAGGAGACGGCGTTAAAGGTCACTTCGCCACGCCGCCACGCCCACCTGCTGCATCCAAACCAAACGGGGTTGGACATCCTGACACACCAACATGTCTTCTGTCTGTGGACAGTGTTTCATGTTGATTAGGTGAAAGGGGTCAGATAGTGAATGTTCGCAGTAAAACATGACACTTCCTGTTCTAAGGGGGCGTGGCTTAGGTAATCTAAAATTTCACAACTGGGTGTCGTAGGTCATCCAAAGGTGATCACACAGAAAGTTTGGTGGCTCTGTGAGTTTATTTGTAAGAGATATAACAGTTTATTACATTCTGGTGAGTCGGTGAACTTTGACCCCTGGAACGACCCCTTCAACATGCTCGAAAACTCACGAATTTGATAACTTTGAATCGGCCATGCCTTATGAACAATCTGACCGAGTTTGAAGCCGATCGATCGAAATCCCTAGGAGGAGTTCGATCAAATACGACGTCTGTAAACGGCCAAAATGGGCTCAAAATCGGAACTTCAATCCAAAATGGCCGACTTCCCAGGATAGTTGCACTATGACATTAATTGTAAATTCAGAGTGTCATGGGGAGCTCTACAACTGTACCAAATTTCAAGTCTGTACGATAAAGTAAGTGAATAGAAAAGGGTCTTTTGAAAGTTTCTAGGGGGCGCCCTTGAGCAGTTTCTTGTGCGATTTTTGCGAGGACCTTAAAATACGTAAATTTTCACCAGGCTCTATGCGGCCGCCAAGTTTGGTGAGTTTTTGAATATGATAAAGCCCCCAAAAAGCCAATTTATTTTACGTTAGAATCATAATAATAATAAAGCTCCGCGGAGCCTCAAGCGGCCCGAGCAGCCAAGCGCCGCTCCGGCCTATAGCCACCGCGGGGACCCAGCACCGCCGCCCGCCTGCCACCGCGTACCCTTTCGCACAGTTGAGGCGCGCCTCCGCCAGGCAGTTCGCACCGTTCACTTCGGCATGGTTCCCTGAGGACACACCACAAATTTGGTGCAGATCGGTCGATGTAGAGAGGAGATATTGATGATGGGATAGTCTAGGGGGCGCTGTAGAGTAAAATCACAATTCAAACCCGTTGGGCTCTTTAGCATTTAGCACAGGTCAAACATATCCAGTTTGGTGCCAATCGGAAGATGCGTGTGTGATTCAGAGACAGTTGTATGCATATGGCGAAGGACAGACAGTTGGCCACGCCCCCATGAGTCAGAGTTCATCCTCACAGTTCATCATCAGGTGATATTATGTCAGGTGGTAGAAGATTAATTCCATATGTATTACTCAGTAAAAATAAGACATACAGTAGAAAAAACAGCTGAATTCCTGTTAAAAGTGGGCGGAGCTAAGGTTACGTCATCATCTGACCATGAGGGTTGGTCAGTAGTGAGACATAGGAAGTCGGAAGCATCAGTGACCTTGTATGTGAAAGTTATGTGACTTTGATGTTTTACGACGAATAGTCAAAGTTTGGCACTTAGCCACGCCCACATGCTTTGACATACAAAAATTCCTGTGATAACTTTAGAGCTTTAAGGTCTCAACTCTCTGCTGACTGAGTTTGAAGTCTGTATCTCAAACGCTGAAGGAGGAGTTCGATCAAATAGGACGTCTCTGAAAAACGACAAATGGGGGCTTTTATCCAAAAAGCCCGACTTCCTATTGGGTTTGTACCATAGCTCCAAAAGAGTTTTTTGTAAATCTTAACAAGATACACCAGTGTACCAAGTTTCATAATTCTAGGTTAAAGCATGGCTTGGGGCTGATCATTAAAAAAATTCTAGGGGGCGCCGTAGAGTGAGATCACAATTCAATCCTTTTGGGTTCTTTAGCATAGAGTACAGGTCAAACTTATCCAGTTTGGTGCCAATCGGAAGATGCGTGTTTGATTCAGAGATAATTTCATGAATATGGCGAAGGACAGCCAGTTGGCCACGCCCCCATGAGTCAGAGTTCATCATCACAGTTCATCATCAGGTCATATTATGTCAGGTGGTAGAAGATTAATTCCATATGTATTACTCAGTAAAAATAAGACATACAGTAGAAAAAACAGCTGAATTCCTGTTAAAAGTGGGCGGAGCTAAGGTTACGTCATCATCTGACCATGAGAATGTAATGAGGGTTGGTCAGTAGTGAGACATAGGAAGTCTGAAGCAGCTGTGACCTTGTATGTGGAAGTTATGTCACTTTGATGTTTTATGGCGAATAGTCAAAGTTTGGCACTTAGCCACGCCCACATGCTTTGACATACAAAAATTCCTGTGATAACTTTAGTCCTTTAATGTCTGAACTCTCTGCTGACTGAGTTTGAAGTCTGTATCCCAAAAACTGAAGGAGGAGTTCGATCAAATATGACGTCTATGAAAAACAGCAAACGGCGAATTTAATCCAAAATGGCCGACTTTCTGTTGGGTTTGGACCATGGCTCCAAGAGGCTTTTTTGTAGGTCCTGACAAGATACACAAGTGTTCCAAGTTTCATAATTCTAGGTTAAAGAATTGCTTGGGGCTGATTATTTAAATTCTTCATGGGGGCGCTGTTGAGACAGTAGGCCACGCCCACAAAAAATCACACCGGAGTGCTGTCGAGGGGCCCGGAAGGATCAAACCTAGCGAGTTTGGTGAAGCTGGGCTTTAAACTGTGGAATTCAAGGCCAAACGTATGGAGACGACGTTAAAGGTGACTTCGCCACGCCACCACGCCCACCTGCTGCATCCAAACCAAACGGGGTTGGACACCCTAACACACCAACATGTCTTCTGTCTGTGGACACAGTTTCATGTTGATTAGGTGAAAGGGGTCAGATAGTGAACGTTCGCAGTAAAACATGACACTTCCTGTTCTAAGGGGGCGTGGCTTAGGTAATCTCAAAATTTCACAACTGGGTGTCGTAGGTCATCCAAAGGTGATCACACACAGAGAGTTTGGTGGCTCTGTGAGTTTATTTGCAAGAGATATAACAGTTTATTACATTCTGGTGAGTCGGTGAACTTTGACCCCTGGAACGACCCCTTCAGCATGCTCGAAAACTCACGAATTTGATAACTTTGAATCGGCCATGCCTTATGAACAATCTGACCGAGTTTGAAGCCGATCGATCGAAATCCCTAGGAGGAGTTCGATCAAATGCGACGTCTGTAAACGGCCAAAATGGGCTCAAAATCGGAACTTCAATCCAAAATGGCCGACTTCCTAGGATACTTGCACTATGACATTAATTGTAAATTCAGAGTGTCTTGGGGAGCTCTACAACTGTACCGAATTTCAAGTCTCTACGATAAACTAAGTGAATAGGAAAGGGTCTTTTGAAAGTTTCTAGGGGGCGCCCTTGAGCAGTTTCTTGTGCGATTATTGCGTGGACGTTAAAATACGTAAATTTTCACCAGGCTCTAAGCGCCCGCCAAGTTTGGTGAGTTTTTGAATATGATAAAGCCCCCAAAAAGCCAATTCATTTGGCACAAGAATAATAATTTACAGCACGATTACAATAGGCCTTCGCAGCTCTTAGCTGCTTTGGCCTAATAATTTACAGCACGATTACAATAGGCCTTCGCAGCGCTTAGCTGCTCGGGCCTAATAAAAAAAAAATAAACATTTGAAAAACAATAGGCCTTCGCAGCGCTTAGCTGCTCGGGCCTAATAATAATTTACAGCACGATTACAATAGGCCTTCGCAGCGCTTAGCTGCTCGGGCCTAATTCGCAGCGCTTAGCTGCTCGGGCCTAATTAAAGCTCCGCGGAGCCTCGAGCGGCCCTCGCAGCCAAGCGCCGCTCGGCCTATAGCCACCGCGTGTTCCCAGCACCGCCTTCCCCCAGCCACCGCTGATGCTCTGACGGAGAAGCCGAACCCGCCCTCCTTGAATTTACTCAGTGTGTCATGTTTGGCTTTGCACACAGACCATGCACAAAAGTCTGTTCCTGTTTTGCTGCAGCGATTAGATCAGTGGCCACCAACCTTTTTGAAACTGAGAGCTACTTCATGGGTACCTTGTCATATAAAGGCTACCAGTTTGACACGCTGTTCTGAAATAACAAATTTATTCAGTTTGCCTTATACATTATCACTAATGATTAGTGATTCTCATCTATGAAGAAACTGATCACGTTAATGATTTCTAACAACAATTAGCCATGAAAACTAGGTGGGAAACATATCAATATTCAGCACTTTATCTCTTTTAATCTCAGTGATTGGGTGATTCTTTTTTGCGGCAACATTTCGGCCTCAGGATTTTTGAAAAAAAGTATTGTTTTAAGTTTTGAATATTTTGTTACAACACTTACATGTTTAACAATAAGAAATTAATAATGGGCAAGCTGAGGATTGGATAACTTAATAATTACATGTGTTTTTTCACCATTGTCTCTGAATGTGTTCCACTGTTAGAATTATTATTTGTTTTAATCTTACTTATATGAAGCTTATAATGTTATGCCACTTTTAGGAGGCTGTTGTTTGTTCACTTCTTGTGTTGCAGAAGATAAGCTGCAGAACAGGAACCCACCCCAACGGCCTCGAAGAGAATGTGCTGTTCAGTTATCTTATATGGATAAGAGTTTGCTGTGTCAAGCTTCAACAGAGTATGCTTTCCTCCCCCTTTAGCTGTTGAAGCTTCATGTAACTAGGGCGTTCCTAATCTAATAAAAGAGCGAGGTGAGCAGAGAAACTTCAGAGTGTTTGGTCGGAGATTGTAACTGAAGCTTTCTCTGAGCACTCTCCTCGCGAGTAAGAAACTATTTACTGACTCTTTGTCTCTGTTCTTTGCAGTGTATGAGAAATGTCTAGTGTTTGAACCTGACATTTAATTGGTCCTTCGAGCCGGATACCGATATACCTGACGACTCCAGCGGGTGAGTAAAATCCAGGAAGCCTGTGCACAGCATTAAGACCCTTTCCGGGACTGGTCCTTTCCTCACGAGCTGGAGTCCGACGGTTGACGGTTTTCCTCAGAGACTGGAGACACAGTGAGTAGTTTCAGTTTAAAATCAGTATGTATGAGGAAGAAAATAAAAAAATAAAAATAAAAAACGATAAAAAATTAAAATAAAATAAAAATAAAATAAAACCAGTTAAAGTCCGCGGGAGGGCAGACTCCTCTAACTATAGGTTAGTTAAACTCTGTGTGGGACAGCGGCGTCCTCTGGTGAGAAGTTAAAACCCTGAGAATCCTAGGCACTGTCAGGTACAATAAAAAGCAGTTAAAGTCCGCGGGAGGGCAGACTCCCCTAACTCTAAGTTAGTTAAACTCTGTGTGGGACAGCGGCGTCCCCTGCCAAAGGACAGCGGAGTCCTCTACTAGGTAGTTAAATTTAGGTAGTTAAATTCCGTGAAGGGCAGGAATGTCCTACTTAAAAGTGTGAAAGTGTGTGAGTGAATGAAAACTGATTATCACTAGATAAACAGTTTTATACCAAAACAACGGGAAACAAATGGTGAGATTTTGTGGATGTTTGTAGACAAGAAAACTCCGCTCTCTGAGTTGAAGTGAGTTTTACCACAATCTATTTATCACCATCCTGTTGAAATTTTCCAGTGTTTAGAACACAGCAGGTGTTAAGACCACACTGGACTAAATTTAGTTCAAAATGGGTAAAGGGGGAAGCAAACATAAACAAAAGATCCTAGAAAATCTCCCTTGTAAGGATTGGAAAAGAGTTGAAAAAATAAATGAGGATGCAGTAAACCCACTTTGTTACTGGGTGAAGCAGTACGATTTTTATGGCAGGTTAAGTACCACAGGCATAAAAGAACTACAGCAAAAATATTAGAATAAATGTAATGGAAAAGAAAAACAAATGGCAAAAGAGGGTTATGAACAGACAAAAGCCTGGCTCCAAATAGCTGAGAAGAGGGAGAAAGAAAGGCTAAAGGAGAAAGAGCAAGAGACTGGAGGTCAACGGGTATAAACACCTGGTACAGCCAGTCCACAGATTTGACTAAAAAAGCCTTATTTTGGACAACCGCAGTGCAGTGCGGAACACATTTGGACCCCGAAGTTGAATGACACCTCATGCTGTCAGAAGCAGAGGAAAATCTGTTAAAAGACATACCAGAGGCATTATGGTCCAAAGGATCATCAGATGTCGGCCTGTTGAAAACTGCCAATCCTGTAATAATAAGACCTAAGACGGAATACAGGCCTAGAATGAGACAATACCCATTAAAACCAGATGCACAAGAGGGTATTAGACCAGTAATACAAGACCTACTGAAAGCTGGAGTCTTGATCGAATCTCCAGATTCCCCATGTAATACTCCAATATTTCCTGTGAAAAAGGCACTTCCCTCAGTGGGATGGAGGATGGTACAAGATCTACAGGCTGTAAATGAAGCTGTAATACAAAGGGCCCCATGTGTACCAGATCCCCACACCTTGCTAAACTCATTGAACCCAGAAGCAAAGTGGTTCACAGTGGTAGATATAAGTAATGCATTTTTCTCCATCCCAGTGCATAAAGACAGCCAATTCTGGTTCGCCTTCACTTTTGAAGGAAAAAGATACACATACACAAGACTACCCCAAGGGTATTGTGAAAGTCCAACCATTTACTCACAAGCAATGTCAGCCAGCCTCTCCACCTTTGAACCTCCAAAAGGGAGCCAAATCCTGCTGTATGTAGATGACATTCTACTAGCATCAAAAACCAAAGAAGATTGTTTGATAGACTCTCTGGCACTATTGAAACACCTATTGCTACAAGGACATAAGGTCAACAAAAATAAACTCCAATTAGTACAGCCAGCAGTAAAGTATCTAGGTCACCAACTAGCATCTGGGGGCCGTACAGTAATACAGGATAGAAAAACAGCAATACTACAGGCTCCAAAGCCACAGACAAAAAAACAAATGATGTCATTCTTGGGGCTGACAAACTACTGTAGAAGTTGGGTGCCAAATTATGCTGAGATAGTTGCACCTCTGAGTACACTAATCTATGCTACAGAAATGAAAATGACTGATAAACTGATTTGGACCACAGAAAGTGAAGAAGCATTCTGTAAAATAAAACAAGAATTGGTGGGAAGTGGAACACTAGCTCTTCCAGATTACAAGAAGCCGTTTGTCCAAATGGTTGATAGCAGAGATAAATTTATGACCTCGGTATTGACCCAAAAGCATGGAGATAAAATGAAGCCCATAGCCTTTTACTCTACTAAAATGGACGCAGTGACCTGTGCCCAGCCTCCATGCATCAGAGCTGTAGTTGCAGCCTCAATGGCAGTCACCGCAAGTGCAGATGTGGTTCTTTTTCATAACCTAATACTTAGAGTGCCACATGCAGTATCTGCATTATTATTACAAACAAACATGACATTTCTGTCACCAGCTAGGCATTTGTCTTGCATGTCCATCCTGTTGTCTCAACCACATTTAACAATAGAGCGGTGTACAATTCTCAATCCTGCAACACTTATGCCAACCCTGGATGATGGAGAACCACATGATTGTGAAGCCTTGGCAACGACTAAAGCAAAGTGTAGAGAGGATCTGACAGACACCCCATTAACAAAGGGAATCACAGTATATGTGGATGGTTCTTCTAAGAAAGACCAATTTAGGAAAACTAGAACGGGATATGCTGTGGTTACATCGAATAAAGTGCTAAAAGCTGCAGCGTTACCACAACATTTCTCGGCTCAGGCTGCTGAATTAATAGCATTAACAGAAGCCTGCAAACTAATGAAAGGAAAAGATGTGACAATTTATACAGACAGCCAGTATGCGTTTGCTACAACTCATACCTTCGCACAATATTGGCAAAATAGGGGAATGGTTACCTCTACAGGAAAACCTGCTACACATGCAGACCTGCTAAAAGAACTTTTAAAAGCAGTAAAACTCCCAAAAACATTAGCAATATGCAAATGTGCAGCACACACCTCTAATACTGATTCTGTTTCACTGGGTAATACATTTGCAGATAAAACAGCTAAGCAAGCAGCAATGGGAGAAAAAGAAGTACTGTGGTCCACAGAAGAACAAATCGATAATGAAATATTGAAAGACATGCAAAAACAAGCAAGCACACAGGAACAAAAAACCTGGATAAAAAATGGAGCAACTGTAAACAATGACTTATACATCTGACCAGAAGGAAAACCAATCCTACCAAAAAATCTCTATAAATGGGCAGCAATATTGAGCCATGGGAAGACACATGTCTCAACAGGAGGGATGGTAGGATTAGTAAATCAGCATTATACAACCTATGGTTTTAATCTATATTCAAAAAATTTTTTGTAGAGCTTGCCTCATATGTGCTAAGCACAATGCTCAAGGCAATCTACGTCCAAAGCGAGGGAAGTTTCCAACACCTAACTATCCTTTCCAGAGTATACACATGGACTTTATAGAACTAAATCAAAGTGAAGGGAAAAAGTACTGTCTAGTGATCATAGATTCATTTTCAAAATGGATAGAACTGTTCCCAACTAAAACACCAGATGCCCTAACAGTGGCAAAAGCCCTATGTAAAGACATAATACCCAGATATGGAATACCAAAAAAAAAAAATCTATAGTGATAATGGTACACACTTTGTGAACCAAGTGGTAAAAAACATAGGAACTGCCTTCCACATAAACTTAAAAAATCACTGCAGCTACCACCCACAAAGTGCAGGACTGGTAGAAAGAATGAATGGTACTATAAAAAACAGATTAAAGAAGTGTATGGAAGAAACAGGAAGGCCCTGGACACGGTGCTTGGACCTAGTTAAAATGTATATAAACATCACTAGTACATCAGGGCTAACACCTTATGAAACACTATTTGGGAGACCGTACAGACTTCCATTATTTAAAAATGAATGGGAAGCAGAGGATGAACCTAACCTAGCAGACTATATGAGAAAAATGTTGGAAAGACACAAGAAAGAAACTAAGACTGATGAATCTGATCCTTCTGTGTCTTCACAGGACGTCCCGCTAGTAAAACCTGGAGACTGGATTCTCACTAAAAGCATAAAGAAGAAGCATTGGCACTCACCAAAGTGGGAAGGTCCCTATCAGGTCCTGTTGACCACAGGAACTGCAGTTAAGATAGCAGAAAGAAACACATGGATCCACTTAGCACATTGTAAACTGATAATACAAAAAGAAGACTAAAATAACTCTCTTAGTAACAAAGTTTTGCCTACCTTCAGTTAGACCCCCAGAGGAAGCCCGTGGTACAAAGGGAACTGTATTTCTAGTATACAGTTGTCTCAAACCGGTGAAGATAGTCCACAACTCTGCCGAGGGGTTCTTAGGAAGGGAATCAAAACATAAAACATGACCACTAAAAGAAATAAGGTGATCCTTGGTGTAGGAGCTGCGGTCGTAATTATTGCAGCTCTCCTGTTGTTTTGGTATGAAACAAAATTAAAGGAAGAACACATAACACCGAGAAGTATGGATGCCTCCTGGGAAGAGTTGCACGTGGTGTCCAAGGTTAGGGACATGGAAAATCCCTGTAAAGGGTCAGGTGAAGAGGTTGTAGATGAAATCTACCTGTGTGTTAATGCATCTAGATTGGCAACTGTAGTTTCCCTGGACCTGAATAAGATCAATATAGGGGGCTACCCAGGCAGTGCCTGGGCAGATTATGATCGGTACATGGCATCACGAGACGCCGTTCGCAGTGTACAATGGGAAAATGTTTTCGCCTACACAGAGGATAGCTGGAGGCAAAATCCAAAAGATAAATACCAAGCACAGTACTGGGCTAAGGTTATACATCTGGGAAAAAATCAATAAAGAGCTAAAAATAATCATAAACACCACAAACAATCCGATTCCTTTCAAAAATGATGTTACTTGTTTCTACTTCTCCCTGTGGATTGAGAAAAGTGGAAAAGACCCCTATAAAATGATTTCCCTGTGCCAGAACATCACAGAGTCAAATAGCACCTCCCCAGGCATAGTGGTGGCGGGCCCACACTCAACCAAACTCGCAAGTTCTGAAATGACTATATTCAATGCAGATGATGATGATGATGTAGATGAGCTAATTAGAATAACCACAGGAGTTACCAGCCGAAGCAACAACTGGCTTCTGATGATAGAACAGGCTGCAAAAGTTCCACAAGGGGACTGTGTGATATGTATGGGTCCACGACCACTTTTGAGAGTGGTTCCAGCAACGCTCCCAAATGAATGTCTGATTCCACTAATGAATGCAACAAACCCTACAGGAAATTGTAGTACATGGGATGATGTGTATCCACTCTCCCCTGTTGGAAAAAACAGACCTGTCTTCTCTAAAAATGTGGCCCGAAATAACTTCACTTGCATCCAACGTTCTGGTAACGGACCTAAATTAGGAACTCTCACAACGGGAAATTGTTCAACTATAGTAAATGTTACTCGGTATTTCCAACCATTATCCCGTAGTGACATCTGGTGGTGGTGTGGAGATAACAGGTTGTTTGATAAACTGCCATCAAATACTACTGGTTTGTGCACTGTAGTGACTCTGCTGTTACCTGTTTCAATATACCCTATGACAGTACCACAACTACTTGCCTCACTAGGTAATGTGCTTCCATCAGTGTGGCAGCAGCGTCAGAAACGCTCACTGAAAGATGACGATGATCCCACATACATAGACAGTATTGGGGTCCCACGTGGTGTACCTGATGAATATAAGCTGGTAAATCAGATATATGCAGGTTTTGAATCATCTATCTGCTGGTGGTGTACTATAAATAAAAATGTTGATAGAATAAACTACATCCACTACAATGTCCAGAGGTTAGGTAACAAAACAGAGCAAGGTTTCTCAGCCGTCCACGAGCAACTGTCAGCTACCTCCCTGATGGCTTTCCAAAACCGCATTGCTGTTGACATGTTGTTGGCTGAGAGGGGTGGGGTCTGCGCCCTTTTTGGGGAGCAGTGCTGCACCTTTATCCCCAACAACACCGCTGCAGATGGCAGCCTCACAAAGGCCTTGGATGGGTTGAGGGCTCTAAACAGCAAAATGAAAGACCACTCTGGAGTTGATACAGAAATGTGGGACGGTTTGAGTAATATATTTGGCCAATATCAACAACTAATAGTCTCTGTCTTAACTTCCATAGCTGTGTTTGCAGCAATACTGACCTTGTGTGGATGTTGTTGTATTCCCTGTATCAGAGCTTTAATTCAAAAGCTCATCACCACTGCCATCACTCCGATACAGGAACAAGTGTATTCTCTCCTTCCTCCTGACGACAATAAAAATGTAGATGCTGAGTCCAGTGATGAAGAAGATGAAATGTCTCTCAACTTTCCAGACTTGTATCCTGACCCAAATGTTCCTATGCCGAACTTGTAAATAAGATGTTGATGATGTAATGTGTGAAATGTGTCCTTTTTCCTCTGAGTGTACCTGTTTTAAACCACTTAATGAATTACCAATAGAAAATCGAAAGAAGTTATTGAGTAAGGACTAGCTCTGGCTAAAAATGGCATAAACAGGAGGGAAATGTTAGAATTATTATTTGTTTAAATCTTACTTATATGAAGCTTATAGTGTTATGCCACTTTTAGGAGGCTGTTGTTTGTTCGCTTCTTGTGTTGCAGAAGATAAGCTGCAGAACAGGAACCCACCCCAACGGCCTCGAAGAGAATGTGCTGTTCAGTTATCTTATATGGATAAGAGTTTGCTGTGTCAAGCTTCAACAGAGTATGCTTTCCTCCCCCTTTAGCTGTTGAAGCTTCATGTAACTAGGGCGTTCCTAATCTAATAAAAGAGCGAGGCGAGCAGAGAAACTTCAGAGTGTTTGTTCGGAGATTGTAACTGAAGCTTTCTCTGAGCACTCTCCTCGCGAGTAAGAAACTCATTACTGACTCTTTGTCTCTGTTCTTTGCAGTGTGTGAGAATGTCTAGTGCTTAAACCTGACATCCACCCTCTTATGAACATTTACAAATGGACCACAAATAGTTAAACATTTAAATTAAAAAAATTATGACTTTCTTAGAAAGAGTGTGTCCTTTTTAATATATAATGTTTTATTCTTGAAATTGTAACACATCATGAAGTTACAAATCATTTATGACTATTGTAAAGAAAAATCTGTTTTTTTACTCATTATTACTGACAGCATGGAAAATATTGGTAATTTTAAAAACTTATACCAATATTTGCATTTAATGGTCTTCAACTCCCAACATGGCTCAGAAAAATTCACAGTACTTAATGTTTCATTAACAATATTTCATAAAACGTGTGGAATGGAACATAACATGATGGATTTTCCCATAAAAGGGTGGAAAATCAAAGTCTTTGATTCTAAAATCTGATGATTTTCATGATTAGTTGCAGGATTGGCTCTTTCAAGTCAAAGTATAGGTAGAGTATTTGTCCTGGCTCTATTTGACAAGAAACTGGGATATCCCTGTAGTGGATTTTCCCATGACAGGTACTCATTGTTCCCCTCACAGGAGTCAATGGGGGTAACTAGTGAAATGAAAACAGACAAATGGCAAAGACATCTGATAATACCTCAGACTACTCTGCAACTCTATTCCATCATCTCAAAATTTTTTATTTGACTTAAAGTTATTTCTTTTCACCCTAATATCTACCTTACTTGGTTCATGAACATACCAGGGTGGAACATAAAAGGGTGGAACTTTTCTAACTAATTTACCTGTAGTTCTTTATGTGGTCAACATTTAGCTAGCTAACATTCAACCGAATAACAAACTTTTAGTGACTAAATCTAACATTATATTTTTATATTCTACTGAATAACCATTTTTCACAATCTTTCCTAACAGGGTGGAACATAACAGGGTGGAAAATAACATGGTGGAACTTTTCTAACTAATCTACCTGTTTCTCTTTGTGTGGTCAACATTTAGCTAGCTAACATTCAACCGAATAACAAACTTTTAGTGAATAAATCTAACATGTTTTTTAATTTCTACTGATTAAACATTTTCACAATCTTTCCTATCAGGGTTAGGGTTAGGGTTAGGGTTAATTCTAGTTATAGGTAAATGTCTAACTAATCTACCTGTAACTCTTTATGTGGTCAACATTTAGCTAGCTAAACCTCAACAAAATAACAATACTTTAATGACTAATTATAATATTAGGGTTTTTTAATTCTACTGAATAAAAATTTTTCACAATCTTTCCTAACAGGGCGGAACTTTAAGTTTACATATACAGGTTTAACATATTTAAAATAAGAAAAGTACAGAGATGGTGACAGTTGAAGCTTACTTTGTTTTCCATGGTTGAGTTGGATAAGGATCCATCCCAGTGAGTTTGGTGCAGCTGGACTAACAATTGTGAAATTTAGAGCCAAACGTATTTGCATGGCGTGACAGGTAATTTCACCACGCCTCCACGCCCACCTGCTGCATCCAAACCAAACGGGGTTGGACACCCTTACACACCGACATGTCTGTCTGTGGACACAGTTTCATGTTGATTATGTCAAAGGGGTCAGATAGTGAACGTTTGCAGTAAAACATGACACTTCCTGTTCTAAGGGGGCGTGGCTTAGGTGATCTCAAAATTTCACAACTGGGTATTGTAGGTCATCCAAAGATTATTCTAGGTAACCGGATGATGATCAATCACTGAAAGTTTGGTGCCTCTGTCTACTTTTGTGCAAGAGTTATTACAGTTTTGTGTTTCATGTCGAGTCGGTGAACTTTTCCCCCTTCCTCCGCATGAGTCTCAGCCCAACTTGACATATGATCTTCCATTTGCCCCATCAGAAGCTGTCCAGCACAGCATTCATTCCTGTTGTGCAGAAAAATCTGTACAAAGTGTGTGGCCCCCCTTGATAGAGTGAGGGTGTGAGACAGAGAGACACACCAGAGAAGTCGGTTTCTAAACCTCTGTCTCATGTCGGGCAGAAGCCGTTGGTCTTTTCTGCCATAGGAGAAGATCAGAAATCACGTCTGGTTCTCGTCCTTAAGCTAGGTGTTTCCTCAGATATCACAGTCAAAAATCCAATGCGAGATCCTGTAAGATGCACTCCACCCTCACATGACAACTGGAAAAAGCAATCCAATCTCACTGACCTCTGATTTGGTGGGCCCATAGAGACTCTGAAAAATTTACGTATTTTAAGGTCTACGCAAAAATCGCAAAAAATGGCTCAACAGCGCCCCCTAGAAAATTTCAAAAGACCCTTTCCTATTCAGTTACTTTATTGTAGAGACTTGAAATGTGGTACACTTGTAGAACTCAGAATTTATAATTGTTCTCATAGTGCATGTCAAACAGGAAGTCGGCCATTTTGGATTGAATTTGCAAATTTCTCCCCATTTTGGCCGTTCATAGCCGTCGCATTTGATCGAACTCCTCCTAGGGCTTTTGATGCATCGGCTTCAAACTTGGTCAGTTGGTCCAGAAGGTATGCCCGATTAAAAGTTATCAAAACGGTGAGTTTTCGTGGATGCTGAAGGGGTAATACTAGGGGTCAAAGTTCACTGACTCACCATAAAATAATAAACAGTTATATCTCCTACAAAGAAACTCACAGAGCCACCAAACCTGCTGTGTGTCATCACCTTTGCATGCCCTACAAGACCCAATTGTGAAATCTTTAGATAACCTAAGCCACGCCCCCTTAGAACAGGAAGTGTCATGTTTAATTGTGATCGGTCCCTATCTGACCTCTTTAACCTAATCAACATGAAACTGTGTCCACAGACAGAAGACATGTTGGTGTCTTATGGTTTCCAACGCTGTTTGTTTTGGAGGAAGCAAGTGGGCGTGGCGGCGTGGCAAGTTTACCTGTAACGCCGTGTCCATACGTTTGGCTGTTAATTCCACAATTGTGAGTCCAGCTGCACCAAACTCGCTGAGATCGATCTTTATCCAACACCGGACAGTAATCCAGTGCAATATTTGGTGGGCGTGGCCTAATGTCTCAACAGCGCCCCCTAGAAGAGTTTAAATCATCAGCCCCAAGCCATGCTTTAACCTAGAATAATGAAACTTGGTACACATGTGTATCTTCTAAGGATGTACAAAAAAGTCTCTTGGAGCCATGGTCCAAACCTAACAAGAAGTCGGCCATTTTGGATCAAAGCCGCCATTTCCGGTTTTTCATAGACGTCGCATCTGATCAAACTCCTCCTACAGCTTTTGAGATACAGACTTCAAACTCGCTCAGCTCACACTTAAGACATTGAAGGTGAAAAATTATCAAAAGAATTCTCGTACATCAAAGCGTGTGGGCGTGGCTACGTGTCAAACTTTGGATTTGTGCCATGAAATTCCAAAAAGGTATAACTTCTACAGGAAAAGTGACAACTTCAGCAGACTTTCCATGTCTCATTATTGGCCAGCCTTGATCACATTCACAAGGTCATATGATGACATCACCTTAGCCACGCCCCCTCAAACAGGAAGTCACCTGTTTTTGTCTGCCGGAAGTCTTGCTTTTACTCAAATGGGTTCTATGCTGTGCAAATTAATATAAAATGACATGATGATGAACTCTGTGTATGTTGACTGCTAGCTGAAGCATGTGGGCATGCCTTATTAGCAAATAGCAATGCTAGCCATTTCTACAATCGACTCTAAACCAACCAGGCTTCATGTGATTTGCACCAGATTTTCTATGATCGGTCCTGGTGGACCTCTAAAGATTAGATTATAACTTGACTCCACTGCACCCTTTTGGTTAATGAAATAGCTGTATCTCCTCTATACTTTGGCTAATCTGCATGAGATGTTGTGGGCTGCAGCAGGGAGCACTGCTGTAAAAACAATGCAGCTAATGTCAACACAAGTGACTAGATAAAGTATCAATCAAGCTGTTCAGATGCACATACATTCTCCCAAAACTTAAACTGTCATGATTTGTGGTTGATTGTGAGGATGAACACTGAGACCCAGGTGACGATGATGATGTTTATTATAATTTAATAAAGAGAAGCTCAAACACAGTCCAGTACGGGCAACACCGGCAGGAAAGCTTGCACACAGCTAATACAGGTAGCCACTGAAACAACTGAAGACTGAATGTGAAAGCTACACTATAACTTCATTCCACTTAGCCCTGTAGGTTAAGTGGAATCAAACCAAACCAACTTTATTTACATAGCACTTTAAAACAACCACAGCTGATGCAAAGTTCTGTAAATTAAAACACAACAATAAAAAAATTAAAACATACAATTTAAACCTAGATCCCGCTGGTATTGAAAGTAAAATAGATGGTGCAGTGGTGTAAGCACAGCAGCTATGAAGGTTACCAGCCTGTTTGGTTCAACCTATCTCTGTGAATCAGTGTTTTCTGACATGAACTTCATCAAGAACAAACACGGAACATGTCTCACTGATGCACATCTGAAAGACGCACTCACAGTTGCAGTTTCAAGTTACACACCGGATTACAGAGCACTGGTGAACAGCATGCAATGCCAGTCTTCTCACTAATAAGGAAGCCAATACCAGATGTCAGTAGCAACATGGCAGTGTCATGGCAAAGTTTAATTAAAATATTGAGGACCTGTGTTCAATTGTGTTCAATTTAGAAGTGTGTTCATGACATGTAACAGTTACAATTTTGTTAAAAATGCAGCAGATTTGGTCATGAGTTCAAAATGTGATAAGATTTATTTAAAAATATGTAAGTTGATTCTTTTTTGTGGCAACATTCCATGTCCCCATGTTTTGCTTACAATTATTTTTTGTAAAATTTGCAAAATATGTACAACAAAGTATTTTAATTATACTTTTAGATGTTTGCATGCCAGCTGGAGATGGGCGCCAGCAACCCTCCCGACCCCACTAAGGGACAAGGGTGCAGGAAAATGGATGGATGGATTTAGATGTTTGCCATTATTCAAATATAAACAAAATGGCTTTTAAATATTAACTTTTTCTTTATACACCTTTTTGTTGACTGACATGTTCAATTTCATGTGTCCCCAGTGCAGCGTAATAGATTTCCTCATGACATTTAAACTATAAAATATATTTATATTTATATTTTTCTTCAATAAGTTGATTGACTGGACTACACCTTATTTTAATATGCAATTTAATCTACTGAAACTATTTTCACATTTGATATTTTCTTAATATTATAAATGTCCCAGTACTAACTTTCCACAATGTTATTATGTTTCATTTCTGCCTTCAAAATGTCTGAAATTCCACAAAAACCATTTAATGTAAGTGACATCAATTGGTTCTGATGTGAATTCAAACATGAAAAACAAAGCGAGCTTCAACTGTCACCATCTCTGTACTTTTTCTTATCTTAAATATGTTAAACCTGTATATGTTAAGCTTAAAGTTCCACCCTGTTAGGAAATACTGTGAAAAATGTTTATTCAGTATAATTTAAAAAACATAATGTTAGATTAAGTCATTAAAGGGTTAACCCTTCGGAGACAATTGACGCGTATCCGAGTTTTTTTTACATGTCTGATTTGGCGTGTCGTAGCAGCAAGACTCCGCCTCCCCCAGTCTCACTTTCTACTGGTGTTTAAAGTGCACATGTTAAACTACACAACAGTTTTTAAATTGTGTTAATAGGCCAAGTAAAACCGGAGTTATGCTTAAATATGTAAACCATATTTGTTTCAATTAGCGAAATTGTAAAACCCGCTCCTTTCCACAGTGAGACGGAGCGCTCTCGCAACACAAAGAATACAATATAACAGATCCCATCACTCGAGCTCACGTATTAAACTGATAAGAGTTGACATTTTGTTGCAGATAAACGAAGCGCAAGTAACAGCGCTATTACTTGCGCTGTTATGCAAGTAACAGCGCGAAAATAGAGAAAAAAAATGTACCGCTGGAACAGAGAACAGAAAAAAGAGAGGCACGTCAACAGATAGTTATGATATCAGACGATCAGTAAAATCTACCTCGTAATTTGTATTTCGGACATTGTATTTTGTTTTTTTCTGTAAAGAATATGAGAAGAATGAATGTGGGGCAGGCAGCAAAGCTCTTTTTTGAGCTCGAAGATGAGGGAAACTCGCAGTCTGAGTCTGGAGCAGACAGCGAGGATTCTGATGACAATGTAGCGATTCAGTCATTCATATTAGGAAGAGAGAGAGAACATGGGTATCAGGAAGAAGATGAGGTAGGGACAAACGTAGGGACAAACGTAGCTAAGCAAAGATTGAAACTGAGAAGTTGGCGGCGCTGTGCAACTGCGCAGTCTCGATCACCGAGAGATGACGCTGCTGAGCCACTCCCCCACAGTGATCCCTGGAAGACGGAGGAGGATCCTGACAGTGTGCCGGGAGTAAGCAGATTTCAGCCATGGCGAACACCCGGTGTCCAAATAAACAACCTGTCTTCTCATAGTCCAAAAGATCTTTTTTTATGATATTTTGCCTCTGACACAGTGAAACAATTTGCCTCAACACAAACAAAAATGCAGCAAAAATACATTAGGGAAAAAGTACAAATGGAATGACATTGAAATGGAAGATTTGTAAATTTTTTTGGTCTATTGATATATATGTCTTTAGTTTCACTGCCCAGTATTCAGGACTATTGGAAGCAAACAATATTTTGTCTGTGCCCTTCCATGCAGTGATGTGTTTGTGCACAAATGAATGAATTACCTACATTTTGTTGATGATAATCTTCTAAACAGGAGTTGTTTCCTGTATTTTTACATATTGATTTTGAAATTTATAGTGTGTTAAAATTGTCAGGAGAAGTAATTGCCAGGATTTAAATATATTTAGGAAGTTATACATTTTTTGGAATCTTGATTTGATATTTTGTAAATAGTAGCACAGGAATGAATGGATTACCTACATTTATTGATAATAATTTAATATACATGAGTTGCTTGCTATATTTGTACATATTAATTTGAAATATAGAGTATACTTTAGAATTCTAAACCATAAAACGTAATTGTTATACATATTTGTGGGTTCACAGTGACAACAAAAACTTTTCTACTCGAATTTCTTTTTTGTGTGATTTTAGGCCCAAAATGCAATGTCAGTATGTCCAAATGACAAAAATACGTGTAAATTGACAAAGTTCAGGTTGTCCTAAAAAATGTTAGCACATAAAGAAATATTCATGTTTTTTATTAAGAATATAAAGGTCAAATCAAAAATTAATAAAAAACGGCCATTTAGAACACTGAATCCCATGGGTTAATGGATTGTAATTCTGTTGATGGTTAGCTAGCTAAATGTTGACCACATAAAGAGCTAAAGGTAGATTAGTTAGAAAGTTCCATCCTGTTATGTTCCTCCCTGTTAAGAAAGATTGTGAAAATGTTTATTCAGTAGAATTTAAAAAAACATAATGTTAGATTTAGTCACTAAAAGTTTGTTATTCGGTTGAATGTTAGCTAGCTAAATGTTGACCACATAAAGAACTACAGGTAAATTAGTTAGAAAAGTTCCACCCTCTTATGTTCCACCCTGTTATGTTCATGAACAGAATAAGGAAGAAATTAGGGTGAAAAGAAATAATTTTAAGTCATATAGATATCACATGTTCTTTCCAAATAGAGCCAGGACAATACTCTACCTATACTTTGACTTGAAAAGCCAATCCTGCAACTAATAATAAAAATCATCAGATTTTAAAATCAAAGACTTTGATTTTCCACCGTTATGGACAATCCACCATGTTATGTTCCATTCCACACATTTTAATTAAATATTGTTACAAAACATTAAGTACTGTGGATTTTTCTGAGCCATGTTGGGAGTTGAAGACCAATAAATGCAAATATTGGTATGAGTTTTTAAAATTACCAGTATTTTCAATGCTGTCAGTAATAATGAAATAAAAAAAGATTTTTCTATACAATACAGTCAGAAATGATTTGTAACTTCATGATGTGTTACACTTTCTAGAATAAAACATATTATATAGTAAAAGGGACACACTCTTTGTAACAGGGTGGAACACATTGAGAGACAATGGTGAAACCCCCCACATATAATTAATTTATCTAATCCTGAGCTTGCCCAATATTAATTTCTTGTTGTTAAACATGTCAGTGTTGTAACAAAATATGTAAAACTTAAAACAATATATTTTTTTCAAAAATCCTGAGGCCGAAATGTTGCCGCAAAAATAGAATCACCCAATTACTGAGATTAAGAGATAAAGTGCTGAATATTGATATCTGTTTCCCACCGAGTTTTCAATGCTAATTATTGTGAGAAATCATTAACGTGATTGGTTTCTACCCATAGATGAGAATCATTAATCATTAATGATAATGTCTAAGGTAAACTGAGTTAATTTGTTATTTCAGAAGAGCGTGTAAAACTGGTAGTCTTTATATGACTCGGTAGCCTCGAAGTAGCTCTCAGTTTCAAAAAGGTTGGTGACCCCTACATTCTGAAGCCAATCCTAAACAGATTTTTGTGCTTTTTCTGTGAGCAAAGCCAAACATGACACGCTGAGTAATTCAAGGAGGGTGGGTTCGGCTGCTCCGTCAGAGCATCAGCGGTGGCTTGGGGAAGGTGGTGCTGGGACCACGAGGTGGCTATAGGCCGAGTGGCGCTTGGCTGCTCGGACCGCTCGATGCTCTGCGGAGCTTTATTAGGCCCGAGCAGCTAAGCGCTGCGAAGGCCTATTGTTTTTCGAATGTTTATTAGGCCCGAGCAGCTAAGCGCTGCGAAGGCCTATTGTTTTTCAAATGTTTATTAGGCCCGAGCAGCTAAGCGCTGCGAAGGCCTATTGTTTTTCAAATGTTATTTTTTTATTTTTTTTTTAGGCCCGAGCAGCTAAGCGCTGCGAAGGCCTATTGAAATCGTGCTGTAAATTATTATTCTTCCGCAAAATAAATTGGCTTTTGGGGGCTTTATCATATTCAAAACTCACCAAACTTGGCGGCCGCATAGAGCCCGGTGAAATTTACGTATTTTAAAGGCCTCGCAAAAATCGCACAAGAAACGGCTCAAGGGCCCCCTAGCAACTTTCAAAAGACCCTTCCTAGTCACTTACTTTATCGTAGAGACTTGAAATTGGTACAGTTGTAGAGCTCCCCAAGACACTCAGAATGTCAATAATGTCATATTGCACATCCTAGGAAGTCGGCCATTTTGGTTGAAGTTCCGATTTTGAGCCCATTTTGGCCGTTACAGACGTCGCATTGATCGAACTCCTCCTAGGGATTCGATCAATCGCTTCAAACTCGGTCAGATTGTCATAAGGCATGGCCGATTCAAAGTTATCAAATTCGTGAGTTCGAGCATGTTGAAGGGTCGTCCCAGGGTCAAAGTTCACCGACTCACCAAATGTAATAAACTGTTATATCTCTTACAAATAAACTCACAGAGCCACCAAACTTTATGTGTTGATCACCTTTGGATGACCTACAACACCCAGTTGTGAAATTTTGAGATTACCTAAGCCACGCCCCCTTACAACAGGAAGTGTCATGTTTTACTGCGAACGTTCACTATCTGACCCCTTTGACCTAATCAACATGAAACACTGTCGACAGACAGAAGACATGTTGGTGTGTCAGGGTGTCCAACCCCGTTTGGTTTGGATTTAGCAGGTGGGCGTGGCGAAGTGACTTTAACGCCGTCTCCTTACGTTTGGCCTTGATTCCACAGTTAAAGCCCAGCTGCACCAAACTCACTAGGTTTGATCCTTGTAGGACCCTTGACAGGAATCCAGTGTTATTTTTGTGGCGTGGCCTAATGTCTCAACAGCGCCCCTTGAAGATTTTAAATACTCAGCCCCAAGCCATTCTTTAACCTAGAATATGAACTTGGTACACTTGTGTATATTGTCAAGACCTACAAAAAAGTCTCTTGGAGCCTGGTCCAAACCAGCAGCAAGTCGGCCATTTTGGATGAAACCGCCATTTGCTGTTTTCAGAGACATCATATTTGATCGAACTCCTCCTACAGCGTTTGAGATACAGACTTCAAACTCAGTACGCAGAGAGTTCAGATATTAAAGGTCTAAGTTATCACAGGAATTTTGTATGTCAAAGCATGTGGGCGTGGCTAAGTGCAAAACTTTGAATATTTGCCATAAAACATTAAAGTGACATAACTTCCACATATAAGGTCACAGCTGCTTCAGACTTCTGTGTCTCACTACTGACCAACCATCATTAGATTCTCATGGTCAGATGATGATGTAACTTAGCTCCGCCCACTTTTAACAGGAATTCAGCTGTTTTTTCTACTGTATGTCTTATTTTTACTGAGTAATACATATGGAATGAATCTTCTACCACCTGACATAATATGAGCTGATGATGAACTGTGAGGATGAACTCTGACTCATGGGGGCATGGCCAACTGTCTTTCCTTCGCCATATTCATACAACTGTCTCTGAATCACACACGCATCTTCTGATTGGCACCAAACGGGATACTTTGACCTGTGCTAAACGCTAAAGAGCCAACGGGTCTCAATTGTGATTTTACTCTACAGCGACCCCTAGATTATCCCATCAATATCTCCTCTCTACATCGACCGATCTGCACGAAATTGTGGTGTGTCCTCAGGGAACCATGCCGAAGTGAACGGTGCGACTGCCTGGCGGAGGCGCGCTCAACTGTGCGAAAGGGTACGCGGTGGCAGGCGGGCGGCGGTGCTGGGTCCCCCGGGTGGCTATACGCCGGAGCGGCGCTTGGCTGCTCGGGCCATGAGGCTCCGCGGAGCTTTAATTAGGCCGAGCAGCTAAGCGCTGCGAAGGCCTATTGTTTTCAAATGTTTGTTAGGCCCGAGCAGCTAAGCCGCTGCGAAGGCCTATTGTTTTTCGAATGTTTATTATTTTTTTATTTTTTTTATTTCTCGCCTCAAATGAATTGCCTTTTTGGGGGCTTTAACATATTCAAAAACTCACCAAAATTGGTGGGCCCATAGAGACTGTGAAAAATTTACGTATTTTAAGGTCTACGCAAAAAATCGCATAAAAATGGCTCAACAGCGCCCCCTAGAAATTTTCAAAAGACCCTTTCCTATTCACTTACTTTATCGTAGAGACTTGAAATTCGCTACAGTTGTAGAGCTCCCCAAGACACTCAGAATTTACAATTAATGTCATAGTGCAATATCCTAGGAAGTCGGCCATTTTGGATTGAAGTTCCGATTTTGACCCCATTTTGGCCGTTTACACACGTCGCATTTGATCGAACTCCCTCCTAGGGCTTTTGATGGAACGGCTTCAAACTTGTCAGTTGGTTCATAAGGCATGCCCGATTAAAAGTTATCAAAACGGTGAGTTTTCGTGCATGCTGAAGGGTGATTACCAGGGGTCAAAGTTCACTGACTCACCATAAAATAATCAGAAATTATATATCCTACAAAGAAACT